>NC_068938.1:169766003-170060698 GCF_016801865.2 Culex pipiens pallens
CGTAGCTGTAGTGAATGAGTGTGGCAGAGAAGAGAGAGAGAGCGAGACGAGAGAGTTCGTGAAACGAAATTAGAGAGCAAGAGATATCATGTAAGCGAGAGAGGAGTTGAAGATGTGTGCGTGAGAAAACGAGAAATAAAGCAGTCGTGTGTTTTGCTTGGACTTGAAACGACGTGTTGTTATTCCTGATCCGTAATATTGTGAAATTAAATGAAGTATCGGGCTTCAGTCACGACAATGGCGCAGTAAAAGCTCCCGCCGCGGTCTACGTACATTTTTTTCTTTTGTTTTGTGAAAATTGAGTGTTCTATTTAGATTACGGTGGTGACTTGTGAAAATTTCGAAGGAGCTGCTTGCTGCCGGAGTGCGCCAAGATGGCGTCGGCGTTTTCTTGCAGTGGCTAAGGAGTGAAAGTTTGCAGCAGAAGGATTGTGCCGGTTTGGGGTCGTCGGTTTAAGGATGATGCGATAGTATGTGCAGGTAACTTTGAAGGAGCTAAGAGTTCTTCGGGCAGAAACAATTCGACAGAAAATAGTGGTAACACAGACACCAAATGTTTTGACAGAAATTTCCCGCAAAGGTAAGACGTTCAAACTCCTGGTCGATGTAGGACCGACCCCTGTGCATATCTTCTTATGAAATACGCTCTATTATCGGACCGATGTCAGGCTGATGTTGGACAGTTAATCAATGAGAATGTTGATGCGGAGTGACAATTAGACTTAATCTTGATGGAGTTCAGGTGCAATCAGTGCTCTGAATGAAAGTGATCTAAAAGTGATTGTTAGTTTGGTTCTGTTATGTACTGCCCGGTTTATTGTGGCTTTTACTTCACTGTCAGGAATGTTTGGAGAAACAACGTTCTGCTTGATGGTGACTCATTTTGTTGACACATAATGTTGTTGTTTTGATAATTGAGGTTTTGCAGCGCGCCTGTGTATCAAATGTAGGTGGCGTCAAAATGAGGTTAGCCTTGTATTCTTTTCTGCTGGATTGAAGAACAAAATCGCTTATTTATCATGGTTCTCTGCATCAATCTTAATGAAACTGGTTGCAAATGACGAGATTTTTTTTTTTTTTTTTGCTTTAAAATAGTGAACATCATTTTTGGACGCGCAAAAAAATAGGTACCTTATTTAATAAAAAAAAAACATGTTTTGGAACACGAAAAAATAAGCTTCCCCGTATAAAATAATTAAATAAAATGTTTTATAGTTGATACAGATGTGTTAACGTATATTCAACATTTTTTATTGATTTTTGACAGACTTTCTTGCCAAATAGTTCAAATTACTATCTCTTTCTAAATTTACAGTTTCTCAAGAAAAAATCAAACCAAGATTGGAAAGTTTTACACCAAATTGTTGGAAATAATTTTTCTCATCCGAATCTGGCATAAGTTTTATAAAAATGTTTATTTTGAAGGTTAAAACACAATTTTTCGAAAAATCATAGGTTTACGCTGTTTTTTCATAGGTGGCGACAGATGTCTTTTAGCTTTGCTGCAAATCCTCTATGAGACATTAATGCGATGTTGGTGAGACATGGCTGAAAGCAGGATTTGCGTGTGGTAAGCGTGTTTTCTATGTGATGGTTGTGTCGTAAAGTGTGAACGGATAGATTCAGTGTCAATGGCTGTCAATTACAGTGTCACCGGCTACAAAAAAAAACTGAGCAAGTGTTGAGTAGGTTGACTAAAATATCGCATTGAGTTCTAAAAGAATCAATTCTTGAATATAAAAAAAAAGAAACGAAGGCAAAAAAAAATATTAACACAATTAAAACGTTTCAATGGTTAAGACAACTAGTCATTAGTCGTTGGACTATACATATTAAAAATATGTAGCTAATAGATAAAAATTAGAGTTTGTTTTTACTCTGTGGAAGTAAAGCATAGATGTTGAATCTTTAGGCTTGAGTCCCCAGCGAGGGTAGAGCATGGACAATAAACCTTTGAGCTTGAGTCCCCTTTGAGGATAGAGCGTGAATGACGAATCAATGAGCTTGAGTCCCCTGTGAGGGTAGATCATGGATTATGAACATTTAAGCTTGATTCTTTTGTGAGGGTAGAGCATGGTCAATAAACCTTTGAGCTTGAGTTCCCTATGAGGGTAGAGCGTGAATGATGAATCAATGAGCTTGAATCCCCTGTGAGGGTAGAGCATGGATAATAAACCTTTGAGCTTGAGTCCCCTGCGAGGGTAGAGCGTGGATTATGAACATTTAAGCTTGAGTCCCCTGTGAGGGTAGAGCATGGTCAATAAACCTTTGAGCTTGAGTCCCCTGTGAGGGTAGAGCGTGAATGATGAATCAATGAGCTTGAGTCCCCTGTGAGGGTAGAGCATGGATTAAGAACATTTAAGCTTGAGTCCCCTGTAAGGGTAGAGCATGGTCAATAAACCTTTGAGCTTGAGTCCCCTGTGAGGGTAGAGCGTGGATTATGAACATTTAAGCGTGAGTCCCCTGTGAGGGTAGAGTCAATAAACCTTTGAGTTTGAGTCCCCTGTGAGGGTAGAGCGTGAATGATGAATCAATGAGCTTGAGTCCCCTGTGAGGGTAGAGCATGAATAATAAACCTTTGAGCTTGAGTCCCCTGCGAGGGTAGAGCGTGGATTATGAACATTTAAGCTTGAGTCCCCTGTGAGGGTAGAGCATGGACAATAAACTTTTGAGCTTGAGTCCCCTGTGAGGATAGAGCGTGAATGACGAATCAATGAGCTTGAGTCCCCTGTAAGGGTAGAGCATGAATAATAAACCTTTGAGCTTGAGTCCCCTGCGAGGGTAGAGCGTGGATTATGAACATTTAAGCGTGAGTCCCCTGTGAGGGTAGAGTCAATAAACCTTTGAGCTTGAGTCCCCTGTGAGGGTAGAGCGTGAATGATGAATCAATGAGCTTGAGTCCCCTGTGAGGGTAGAGCATGAATAATAAACCTTTGAGCTTGAGTCCCCTGCGAGGGTAGAGCGTGGATTATGAACATTTAAGCTTGAGTCCCCTGTGAGGGTAGAGCATGGTCAATAAACCTTTGAGCTTGAGTCCCCTGTGAGGGTAGAGCGTGAATGATGAATCAATGAGCTTGAGTCCCCTGTGAGGGTAGAGCATGGATAATAAACCTTTGAGCTTGAGTCCCCTGCGAGGGTAGAGCGTGGATTATGAACATTTAAGCTTGAGTCCCCTGTGAGGGTAGAGCATGGTCAATAAACCTTTGAGCTTGAGTCCCCTGTGAGGGTAGAGCGTGAATGATGAATCAATGAGCTTGAGTCCCCTGTGAGGGTAGAGCATGGACAATAAACATTTGAGCTTGAGCCCCCTGTGAGGATAGAGCGTGAATGACGAATCAATGAGCTTGAGTCCCCTGTAAGGGTAGAGCATGAATAATAAACCTTTGAGCTTGAGTCCCCTGCGAGGGTAGAGCGTGGATTATGAACATTTAAGCGTGAGTCCCCTGTGAGGGTAGAGTCAATAAACCTTTGAGCTTGAATCCCCTGTGAGGGTAGAGCGTGAATGATGAATCAATGAGCTTTAGTCCCCTGTGAGGGTAGAGCATGAATAATAAACCTTTGAGCTTGAGTCCCCTGCGAGGGTAGAGCGTGGATTATGAACATTTAAGCGTGAGTCCCCTGTGAGGGTAGAGCATGGTCAATAAACCTTTGAGCTTGGGTCCCCTGTGAGGGTAGAGCGTGAATGATGAATCAATGAGCTTGAGTCCCCTGTGAGGGTAGAGCATGGACAATAAACCTTTGAGCTTGAATCCCCTGTGAGGATAGAGCGTGAATGACGAATCAATGAGCTTGAGTCCCCTGTGAGGGTAGAGCATGGCCAATAAACCTTTGAGCTTGAGTCCCCTGCGAGGGTAGAGCGTGGATTATGAACTTTTGAGCTTGAGCCCCTGTGAGGATAGAGCATAGATGTTGTGTCTTTGGGCTTGAGTCCCCTGCGAGGGTACAGTGTGAATGATGAATGTTTGAGCTTGTGTCCCCTGTGAGGGTAGAGCGTGAATGATGAAACAATGAGCTTGAGTACCCTATGAGGGTAGAGCGTTGATAATGAATTGAGGGTGGAGCGTGTTGTTTGAGCATTTGGTTTGAATTCTCTGAGAGGGTAAAGCGTGGATATTTAAAGGTTTAACTTAAGTCGCTTGTAAATGCAGAGCGTCGATTTCGGTGTCTTTAAGTTTGAGTTTCTTGAGACGCCAGAGCGTGGATAATTAAACTTTTAGCTTGAGGTAGAGTTGGCACTTTAAGTTCTGAGGATAAAGAGTGAATGAGAAATTGTACCTTATTTTTTTTTGTGAAAGAAAAGATGGATATTATACAGCTTGAGATGTAGCCTGTTTCTTCAATGATATATTAAAGCGTCTGCAAACAAAGTGATAGTTTACAATGCGGTACAAATTCTAGGAATTTGTTTTGAAAAGTTGGTAAAGAAATTTCAGAATTTTATTCAGTTCAGAAGCAATATTAAAGAAACGAAAGGCTGGTATCCTGAACGATTTGAACGGATTTGAACTTTAATTAGTTCGTAAAGATGGTAAATAAAGTAAATGACAGATTTTCAACCTTTAATAAAGTAAAAATGTAAAAAGAAACAGTATGCTCGTACCTACACGGCTTAAATTTTAGCTCATGATTAGATTTTAGGAAAGATATAGAAAAAGATTAACATTAATGATTTTTTTTTGACAGGTTGGTTAAAGGATTTTCAGATTTTCAATCTTGCGGAAGTCATCATTTATAAATCAATAGGCTCATAACCTACACGACTTATTTTTTTTTACAGGGACAAAAAAAATAAACATAAATATTATTTAAGGACAAATTGGCAAAAGAATTATCAGATTTTCAATCTATTGTAGGTGATGATTTAAGAATCGATAGGGACGAAAAAAGGTGAACATTAATAATTTTTGGGCAGGCTGGTCAATCTTTTTCAGATTGGATTTCAGGGAAGATATAGAAAAACGATTCACATTAATGATTTTTTTTTTTTTTTGGACAAGTTTGTAAAAGGATTTTGAGATTTTCAATCTCTTGAAGTAATGTTTTAAGAATGGATTGGCTCTCAACATACATGACTCGAATTTGAGATCGTGATTGGTTTACAGAGACGAAAAAATGATAAACATTAATAGTTTTTGGACAAGTTGGTAAAAGATTTTTCAAATTTTAAATCTTTTGGAAGTGATGGTTAAGAATCGACTTAAAACTAACACGACTTAAGTTTGAGCTCATGACTGGATTCCAGCGAATATATAGAAAATGATTAACATTAACAATTTTCATACAAGTTGGTAAAATAATCGGATTTTCTATCTATTTGAAGAGTTATTTAAGAATAGATAGGCTCATAACCTCAAAAAATCAAACCATCCACATTAACGACCCCCGGGTCTTTTGTGGTCTCTATTGCAAGTTTCTGCTCGAACCTAGGAGTCCGAAGGCTTGAATGGGGAGAGCACCCAAACCTCTTTTTACTCCAAGGAACCTTCCACCCCAGTGTTTGAACTGACGACCTTTGGATTGCGAGCCCAACCGCCGCCAGCGATTCCATCGGAGTAGGCTTGGTTTGGTGTGTTGTTTGTACTTATGGCATGGAGACGACTCCTACACCTGGAATGACTTAACGGCCTAACAACCAAGGCCGGGACCGACATTTTACTTCCTCATCCGATGGAAGGTTGCAGCAGATGGGAATCGAACCCAGAATCATCCGCTCATAACCTATACGACTTAAATTTTACGTTAGGATTAAATTTTGAGGAAGATGTAGAAAAAGATGTTTGTTCTTGATTGTTGGACAAGCTTATAAGAGATTTTTTACATTTTGATCTCTTTGATATGTCTTTGAGATATGATAAAATTTCTGGAATGATTGTGAGTTATGATTTCTTATATTTTTATTAAACAACTAATAACACGAGAACTTTCGAGGTTGTCGTTTTTTATTTCTTTAATTGCAGGTTATCATATTGGCGTTGTGTCACGAAAAAGGATACCGGAGAAGCATGTGCTGGAGCTGAAGCTTGGGATGAGCAGTGTTTCCAGAATACCACAGATCATCAAGCTGGAAATTAGATTGCAGTTGAATATGTTAAGATTTTTTCTATCAGTATACAAGGAGGCAATAGTAAAATAGAAAATTTTGAATTTTTAGAGTAGGAAAGAACGAGGATGTAGTGAATGAGTGTGGCAGAGAAGAGAGAGAGAGCGAGACGAGAGAGTTCGTGAAACGAAATTAGAGAGCAAGAGATATCATGTAAGCGAGAGAGGAGTTGAAGATGTGTGCGTGAGAAAACGAGAAATAAAGCAGTCGTGTGTTTTGCTTGGACTTGAAACGACGTGTTGTTATTCCTGATCCGTAATATTGTGAAATTAAATGAAGTATCGGGCTTCAGTCACGACAGTAGCGTTGTGAAAAAAATCGTCGCTTTGTGCAGCGTTCTGAAATTTCGAGCTTGATGTTGAGCGTTTTTGTGATCTAACGCGAAGTGAGCTACCCCTCGTAAATTAATCAACTAATTACGATCGTAAAATCAAATTGCACACTTTCCTTCATCAACTCCAGGCCTAACCAAACAAACTCACGAGTATTTTTTATGTTTTTGACAGTACACGGATCGGACTGCTTGAAAAACAAATCAAAACAAACACCGAGTTGCCAGAACCTATGAAAAAACTGCTCGATCTAGCATGGCAAGGTTGCAAGTTCGATTTCTCGCAGCTCAACATTCGAGCAGAAACAAGCCGCCCTATGAGCGCTAACGCGCCTTAGCTAGCCTTATGGTGCCTTCTCGTAGCGTTGTGAAAAAAATCGTCGCTTTGTGCAGCGTTCTGAAATTTCGAGCTTGATGTTGAGCGTTTTTGTGATCTAACGCGAAGTGAGCTACCCCTCGGTCATTTTGCTCAAAAAATAAGCTTTCTCGTTGTGAAAAATAATATCTAGCAAAACAAATAAATGGGCCAATGAAGAAGTGTAAACATAGAGTCTATCCTGCTCTCCTCCTCCTGCTCCTAATGTAAACATCAACTGACGTGAGCAGGATAGACTCTTTGTTTACAGTTCGACATTGGCCCATTTACATTGTTTTGCTAGATATCACAAATTGGGTACAAAAGCCCTATGTAAAGTTTTATGTACAACGGTAAAAAACACGATAATAAACCATTTCTGATCACTTTTTTACTTTAAAGGCTAGTATGCAGATCGTAAGGAAATGGGTCAAGAAACAGCTTTACGAACATAATATATATAACTCGATATATCCAGGTTTTTAAGCGAAGATGGCGTTCGAATGGTGAACGTCCGAAATGTCAAAACCACGCAGTAGCACCAACATTAGAAAAAAAACCCGATTTAATCCCACCAGGGGTGAGATAGAGCCTTTCTTACTTAAGAATATAACTTCTTTCAATTCACAACATCGACTTGATACAAATAATCTTATGATGAAAGCAAGGTATTATTAATGATATGTTTTCTAAAAGAAATTGAAAACGCAATTTTCACCAATAGAATATAGCTTCGAATGCGCAAGTGACGACACACACCGCGGTTTTGGTGTTCTAGTTTTGGTACGAGCCCAAAAAGCGAACAAAGCAGGTGCAAAGCAAAACCGAGTCAACCGCACAGTGGGAAGCTTGCCATTCAGCATCTACAAAAGTGAGAGAGTCAGAGATAGATATTTTTACAACCGCACCACTACACACTCAATCGCAATACAATAGATGGATAGCCATTGGCGTCGCGAGCATTGAAAACTTTGAAAACGATATAAAGCTTAGAAGCTTCGAAAGCTCCTATTGGAATCCAATGAACTCTGTTAAATAAAACGACACGACAAATGAAGCCTACTTAAAGGCGATTTAAGAAGCACGCGGGAAACAAATTGTTTGTAGCGGGATGAATGTCCTATGTCAAAAAAGATTTTGCATAAACATTGGACAGTTATGCAAAAACGGACAGAGCAAAAGAAACCGAAAAGCTACGATATCTTACATGTTGAAGGAAACATCGGTAGACAAGCTACTACAAACGAGTATAAGTCGAACCAACACATATGTGCGCCAGCATTCTAGCGCCAGTATTCGAAGCTCAACTTGACAACTTGTCGACTTGGCGACGAAGCGTCGAAAATCGATGCAGTGTGTTTTTTTTAGCGATTTTTCGGATTAAAATTCTTGCTGAATCGACATATTTACGAAGCTGGAAATGACATCCTGGCTTAAAGTAAAACCTATACCTTTCTTTAGTAAGAAAGGCAAAAAGTAAATCGATCTAAAAATTGATCGGGATTGCCGATCGATGTCAAATTTGTTTCAGATGCTCACTCATGGTCTGTACTATGAATGTAGCAAGAAATTTCGAATAAAATCAGAAATGAAAAATGTTGGCGAAGGTCACCAGGTGGGCTTTTACCTTTTTTTAGGGATTTTTTTTCTTATGGTAGGTCAATCAAACGGCTCTAACTCCAGAACCATATTATGAATCTGGATGAAAATTTGGGAGGTTGTAGGGCTCGAAAAATGCAATTTTTGAGATAAATAAAAGGTATGAAAATGAAAAATTTTGACCATATTTTCATTTGAAAACTGTGTATTTTCTGGAAAAGTCTGGCCACATCCGAAAACAGATGGATATTTCGAAATTTGCGCGGCAACTCGCCCAGGTTCAGCACACTAGCTTTCATCTGCATTACGAAGAATCGAAATCGGATATATGGGAGCTGAGAACGGCGCGACACAAAATTTTGCAAAATTTTACCACATACGAACATCACTCGACCTCCACGGAATTTATTTTCTCAAAATTCGAGGGTTCGAGATAGACGAGTTCTGTCAAGGTGAATCGATAGATCGTCGAAAATCGATGCAGTGTGATTTTTTAGCGATTTTTCGGATTAAAATTCATGCTGAATCGACATATTAACGAAGCTGGAAATGACGTCCTGGCTTAAAGTAAAACCTATACCTTTCTTTAGTAAGAAAGGCAAAAAGTAAATCGTTCTAAAAATTGATCGGGATTGCCGATCGATGTCGAATTTGTTTCAGATGCTCACTCATGGTCTGTACTATGAATGTAGCAAGAAATTTCGAATAAAATCAGAAATGAAAAATGTTGGCGAAGGTCACCAGGTGGGCTTTTACCTTTTTTTAGGGATTTTTTTTCTTATGGTAGGTCAATCAAACGGCTCTAACTCCAGAACCATATTATGAATCTGGATTAAAATTTGGGAGGTTGTAGGGCTCGAAAAATGCAATTTTTGAGATAAATAAAAGGTATGAAAATGAAAAATTTTGACCATATTTTCATTTGAAAACTGTGTATTTTCTGGAAAAGTCTGGCCACATCCGAAAACAGATGGATATTTCGAAATTTGCGCGGCAACTCGCCCAGGTTCAGCACACTAGCTTTCATCTGCATTACGAAGAATCGAAATCGGATATATGGGAGCTGAGAACGGCGCGACACAAAATTTTGCGAAATTTTACCACATACGAACATCACTCGACCTCCACGGAATTTATTTTCTCAAAATTCGAGGGTTCGAGATAGACGAGTTCTGTCAAGGTGAATCGATAGAGCGTCGAAAATCGATGCAGTGTGATTTTTTAGCGATTTTTCGGATTAAAATTCATGCTGAATCGACATATTAACGAAGCTGGAAATGACGTCCTGGCTTAAAGTAAAACCTATACCTTTCTTTAGTAAGAAAGGCAAAAATGTGGCGGTCATGCCATTACACACTTTTTTCTTAATGTTGGTAACACTGCGTGGTTTTGACATTTCGGGCGTTCACCATTCGAACGCAATTGGGTCCTAAAATGAAGCTTAGATTGCTGATATTATTGTTTACAGCGATAGAGCTTATTTTTCTGAGTACAATGACCCTTTGTACGACCACAAAGTATTTAAAATGGATTTTTAAATCAATTTTGAAAAATTAACCTCGCGGTCCTTCTTGACAGCAAAGCTCCTACTTGACAGCTCGTTCAAAGGGGACCATAGTTGTTCCATCGAAAAAATGTTGTCTTGTCAAAAAAAAAATTGCATTAAAATGAAAAAAAGTGATCAGAAATGGTTTTTAATCGTGTTTTTTACCGTTGTACATAAAAATTGAGATAGGGCTTTAGTACCCAATTTTCGTTCAAAAATCTGGATATAACTCGATCGAAATAACGAACGCGTCCTTTTTGAAAAATCATAACTGGTTTTGGATCACGTTTGTGGATTACATTTCAACGCGCGATGACAGCGAGAAATGTCATCTGTCTATTTGTTTTTTTTTTCACCTTCGCATTCCTCCAATCGTTCATTCATTCGCATCACGTCATTCATTTACGGTACTCTCCCCGCGCCAGTCGTCAAACGAATTTAGGCCGCCGCCGCGACGTGTTACGACAATGTTTTTATTTTCCTCCGGCTGCTGGCGTAAAAAGTGATGTTGCCCCAGTACGAGCGGCTGGTAGATCCCGGCGGGTCGGACACCACCATCGTGTCCGGCTCGCCGGGTACCGGCCGGAGCGCGGTCCGTCTTCGGTTCGGAAAGCTGGCTGTGATTACGGTAATGTTCCCGGTTGTGGGGTTCCTATTTTGTGTGGTCTGGTCGCTGCTGTACAACTTTGAGCAGGCCAACGCGACGCACTGCCTGGTGTATAACTTTCTGCCCTCGCTATCGGCGGCCATCGGGAACTACCAGCCGCAGCGGTTCGTGTGGCAGTTTTCCGTCCTGGTGCACGCCCCTCCGCGGTATGCGATCGCTTTTCTGTACAAAAACTTCCACGTGGGACTGCTGCGGAAGCGGAGCAAAGGGTTGGCCAAACTGGCGTGCCTTCTCAACATCACCGAGCTTAGCTCCCTGGTCGGACTGACCATGTGGACGTCGATCTCAAACTATGGTGGGTTCAAGCTTTTGGAAATCCTTGAGTCTAGATTCACATCTTTTTTGGTTTTCATCCAACAGAAATTCACAAGTTTTGCTTCAGCTCCTTCATCATCTCGTCGCTGCTCTACATGGTCCTGTTGATTGTAATTAACCGCGTGACCCGCGAGGGCGACCTGCTGACGGCTTCGGAACGCAAGTCGATCCGCTACAAGAAAAGACTGTTTGTGGCGAACTTTTGCTCGATCGCCTGCGCCGTGTACTTTTTCGTGAGGCACAATACTTACTGCGAGCCTGGAGGTAGAACCCGAAAATGCTAATTCTACAATCGATTCAATTGTTTCAAAACCTATTTCTTCTTTCCCATTACAGTTTACTCGCTGTTTGCGCTGAGTGAGTACGTTTTCGTTTATAGCAACATTGGCTTCCACATGACGGCTTATTGGGACTTTATCAGCGCCAATCTGTACTTTGACTGGCGGAACGGGATTCACTTCTCGACTATGGTGTAGGGGCACCGCTGCAGCAGCACCAGTTAGTTAGCCAAAATCAAAAGTTAAAAAAAAAACGCATCGAAAAGAATCCGTTCAGGTATGGCGAGATGGGACTCTATGTAGAACACATGTTCACACGTTCACGTTACTTTTTAATTGCGCAATCTTTGACTTCCGGCGGTACCTGGTACCCACAATAATAATAATAATGAAACAAACAACACGTTGCACCTCTTAGGTTTAAAAATGGTTACATGATAAGTGTACATAATAGGGCAGTATTTTTCAAGTTTGCAATAAAATTATATTTAGTTACTTTTTATGCTGAGCAACAGTTTAAATTAATTTCGCATTATTGAACTTGATGACCTCCCATTTGAGCATACTTTTTTTTTTAAATTTCAACTCAACCTGTTTGTAATGACTCTGTTCCAAACGCGCCTGTCGTGGTCGTTATAACAAAGAGACCATCAATCAACGCACTCAAAGTTGAAACAAACGAATGCCGAGCTCGACACTAAAAAAAAAAAAAAAAAAATAGATCTGGAAAAATCAGGCAGATAAAAATCTAACAATTATGAATGGGGATTGGTTTGATTGATTTTCTTCTAAAAAAGGTTTAATTCACATTCTCATCAAAGTAACATTTAAAAACTTAATTTTCAAACGACTGTTTTGTTTATTTGAATAAAAAATGTTAGAAATTGACATAAAATGAAAAAAATCTTTCGAAATCTGCCAAAATCTGGCATTTCCAGATGTGTCTCGCAACCTGGCAACCCTGTTCAAACAGCTGCGCGACACAACGGCACATGCTTTTTTCATTGTCTTTTTTCCATCTTTTTCTGGTTCATGCGGTGTACGGACTCTTGTAAGGAAAGTTGTTTAAAGAGGCTGACAATGAAAAATTTGTCAAAGTCTGACACATAAATGGTTAATCTCTATTCTGGCTGACACTTAAAAAATCTGGCATTCCCAAATTTATCTGGCTAACTGGCAACCCTGGGTGTGAGTGACATTGTTTTGCGCTCATTACTTCGTTTGTAAACAAACGGAATCAGAATGTCTATCCAGGTTTTTAAGCGAAGATGGCGTTCGAATTGTGAACGTCCGAAATGTCAAAATCGCTCAGTAGCACCAACATTAGAAAAAAAATGTGGCTGTCATGCCATGGCACACTTTTTTCGTAATGTTGGTACCACTTAGAAGGTGACGACTCTCGAGATTTTCAATTTCCCGGGAATCGAGAGTTGTGTTTTGCCATTTCCCGGGAATTCCCGGGACCCGGGATTTTTTTAACTGGCCAATAGTGTCAATAACTTAAAAAGAAAAGTAAAAAAAAAAACGTTTCTTTTTAATGAATTCAGATACAATTAATTCATACTAATCCAATGAAATGTAAAACTAAGTAACCTCATTGTTTTGAGGAACTATTTTTTTCATTTTGATTTTTTACCTCAATCTACCAATAAAAAATCGTTCCTTGAGCCTTTTTGGGACTCAAAATTGCAGTTTAAAATGTTTGCGAATCTTCATTCGCACTGAGTGATTTTTCAAAAGTTTCACAAACTTGTTGTTGAACTTATTATTATATTTTTTTGAAGGTAAAAAAATAAAATGCTTATTACAATGAAATGGTTAAATTATTTTAAATTTTCAATAGTACACTTTGTTAAGCATAAATTAAGGCACAAAACAATCCTGAAACGAGCCAAATTAGTTAGACCGTTCCTGAGAACTATGCGAAATATGTTGACGCTTTGCATAGTAGGCCCAAAATAGGGCCATATACCCTATATAATTTTCCATTTGTGCAATATCGTATTTTTGCAATATGATAAATAACGATACATAGTAAAAACTTTAAGTTGATTTTTTCCTTCTTAAGATCAACTGTAAATGTTCAAAATAAGCAGACACTAACTTTACAAAGAATGCCTGATTGTTATTCCCAAAATATAATTTAATGTGCAAAACACAAAATTACTTATTGACATCAAAAAAGAAAATTACCTCGATACAGCGAAATTGACTTACTTAGAATAAAAAAAAATAAGACTTATCTTGAAAAGGTTTTCCTTCTTTAAAATAATGAATATTTCATTCCTGGTGCGTAACTGCTAAGAATGTTTCAAGGTAAATTTTGGGGTCGACATTTTTGGTTACTCTCAATTATAGTTATTGGAATTTTTAAAAGTTAAAATTTACACTTTTTGAATAAGAAGATTGGAGAAGCATTGGTTTATTCCATTTTGAAAATCGAACATTGAACATCCAATATTCTAAACTATTTCGAATTTTTCAAATATTTTTCTGATTAAATTATTGATTTTGGATCGATATTTGTAAGTATAAGCAGGCCAAGGATTGATACCTAAGAGCATGCAATGGCACTGACCTTGTTGCGTGTTCTTCGGTTGACGTCCACGTAAGGAACATCCTGGAAGGAGCGTAACTAACTACATCCGTAGTTCTGTTAGATCATCCGAATTATCTTGATCAGAACAGTATTGCTCTGGTTCCTACTTCCACGTTGGCTTGGTTTTCATGATGACCTAGCTGGTGGCCTGTGGAAACGGATCGTAAACCTTTGACCCCCGCGGGTCAGGGCGAGACGGCTAAAAGAAAGGGGCGCGACAATGTGGGAAAGGGAAGTAATTTGTGATTGTAGACGGTATTGTTTTGATTCGCAGTATGTTGAGTCAACTGCTGTGGATGTACCTGAAACATCGCACAACTGGGTTTCTCTTCTTTCCATTTTTTTTCTACCATCTTTATTCTGTTTATTTTGTTTCACTGATTCTCTAACACGCCTTCAGTTTATTATCGTCCACTTGTTTTCGATTTTACTTTCATGATTCTCTTATTTCTCAACGCTTTTCCACACTATTTACTAATTGATGCTGCTGTAACAAACTGTCTGTTTTCTCTTAATTTGGCAGCGATGTCAATTTTGTTTATCTTTATTTATCTGTTTGAATAATTTTTCAACTGCCCTATAAATTGCACATAACACAATCTAAGCTTGTTTGTTACCTCTATTTATCAACTAATGTAATTTTTTTTTACTTCATAAATGACTATCTTTCTTTTACTATTGATTCTTCAAATAGTATATTTCTGTCACTGTCCATTGTTTTCAATCTTTACCCTTTTCTTCTAACAAGTGAGGTTTGAGCCCTTACTCAATTTAACACAAATATTACTACAGTCATCCCACATATTCGGAACACCCACAAATTCGGAACACTTTCATGATAATTTGTCAATAGCATGCCAAAAGTAGCTTTTCTGTCGACCTTACTATTTTTAGAACCTTCATTTGGACATTATCTTGCTATTTCACTAGTAAAATTAGTACTTTTTCTTTTTGAACAAAAAACTTCATTCCAAGACTATTTTGTCCAGAGCAGCAAAACACTGCCTCCAAATGGTCTGTTTCGTAATTGTGGGATGTTATTGTGCCTCCTACAATTGTGGAATACCTGAATTTAACTGATATTTCACAAAAAAAAGTTATCAAACCATGTATAAAACATCACTAAGCTTGAGTTTCATTGGTTTCAGTGTGAGAAGTCTTTATTTGGTAATAAATATGTACTCCTGGAGAGATCCAAAGTTTGTTTACATTCGTAAGAAAAAAGTGTTCCGGATTTGTGGATTTCAAGGGTCAAAGTAATTCTTCAAAAACTTCATACAAAAGTTAAAATTTGCAGATGTTCGCTACAGCATTCGAAAGATCGCAAGAAAAGCTTCCAAATGAAGGTGAAAGCGAATCATTAAGTTCAATTATCATTTTGCTATGATTTTTTGAACATTGGCCGATCTGGAAACCGTTCCGAATATGTGGGATGACTGTATTGTACTTTTGAAAAACTTTTATAAAATGCTTAGGCACGACTCAACACTAGGAAAGATTTCAGGAGAAAACAATACACAGTAAATAGCAATAAGTTTTTGAATTCAAACTAAAATTAAAGCAGTTTTTGCTTTAATGAAAGTTGGTAGGCACATTATAAATGGTTAGGCGCTTATACTTACATCAAACCCTACTTAATGTACCACCCCCGGCCGAGTTAAAATGCGTAACCGGAAAAGAAGGTGTGCATGCCTGGCACGAACACTCAAAGCGTGTTCTAGCGTGCTGCTCGTACTGACTCAGAGCAAGGGTGAGATGTAGGTGTAAGGGCAGTGCGTGTTCGTCGGGAACCTGGTGCATAAGATCGGTCAAGGCCCGTTCTTACACTGAAAATTGCGAATTGCGAATTTAACTGTTTAATTTTTGCTTACACATTTATTACAAAATCAATTTTAATCAAACTCCTCAAAAAAAAAAAACTTAGCTTAAACACATTCAAAACAATCTATGGACGTTGGGCAGGCCTGTTTTATAGCATTTCCAGTAAGGTGAGGAAGAAATATTAGAACATTGTTTAAATACATATTATATCGCTCAAATTTATATTTCTATTTTTAGGAGTCCATAAAAGGCCTCTTCTGAGCCAAAGGTTGTTATATTTCCGCCAAATAATGATTTAAAAAGCTAATCTATTTGTAACATCATGTGTTGTATTTGTCATGCAAGCTGTCATGTTTGAATTTGTCATCCAAAAGTACATTACAATGTTTTTTTTTTGAAAAAAACTTCTTCGTTCACTTATTTAAGCCACTTCTGAGTTTATTTGTTGTAAAATACAGATTTGTATTTTTTCAGAAACAATAAAGATTGGAAAATCTTATGTAACCACAAGAGAGATAAGAAAGATTTTATTCAATTAAATGTAAAACACAAAAACTTTTGCAACCACCAACCCCACTTCCATTCTACACCCAAACAACAAAATTTAGACAATTTTCGTTCACCCACCGCTCATAGTGCCCTTTGCCGTACCCGTATGTATTTGTGCAACCGGCGCCTGCTGTTTGAACAGCTTTTGCCTTAAACATGCATGTTTCGATAGTATGCGTTTTCCATCCTTTGTCGGCGTTTACACCACATTCTCTGTATACTGTGCTGTGCTCACTTCCAAGACCCCAACACGGCCACGATTGAGTTAGTTTGCTGGAGAATGTTGTGACGCGAGGTTGTGCCGGTTGTCGTCTGTGTCGATTCTCTCCTTCCCCTTGTCGGGTTCTTGTGTGTACGTTGTGTTGTGTTCTGTTAACCCCGGTTGGCCCCCTCATCCCCCACCGGAATCCCCCCTCGTCTGTTCACCGCCTACTTGAAGTTTTGAGTAGGTTTCGCGTCGTTCAAGTTGCGCGATCTTCTCACAGAAGAGCCCCGGCCGATCTTCTGAGTAACAGCAGATGTGAGAACCGAGGAGAAAGAAACTGAAACTGTTTCCAGTTCTTGGCAGTTGTTGTGCACAAAAAAAAGTTGTATGAGAAATAATCATGTTATATTCGGTCTTGATCGCCGCCTGAAATTTGAGTTTGAAAAATGAACATTCTCTGAAGTGCACTGTAAAGTTACGTGAAATCCAAGTAACCTGTTGATGTTTTTTTGTGTGGTGTTTGATTCAAATTGTTCATGTCACACAAATGTCTGGTGATTTTTTGGAAGTATTTCAAAACACTTTGCAAGCAAAAACAAAGTGATTTTTTGAAACAGAACAAAAATAAAAATTCGTTGTGAAGTTTTGCAAAACCCGAGGAAAAGTGAAGTGTCCGCAGAACCCCGACATTCCAGCCCGGTGATTCCTGGAACTGGAAGGCAGCAGCTTGTGTGTACAAGAAAAGTATTATCAGAATCTAAATCTGGTGTTGTTGTTGCGTTCTGAACGGCGAAGGTTCTGAGTGTGATTCAGAAACTTCTGAACCGACCGTGTTTGAGTGTATTGTGCATCAGATTTTCTCTTTCTCTTGCTCCCTGTTTCATGCGAGCGAAGGGACTGCCGCTTGCTTGCATTCTGGAGCATTTGGAACAAGTTGAGGTTGAAGTCAGCACTGCAAGCTCCGTCCTTCACTGCCTACACGGATCCAGAGTCGTGTGTCCACCCCGAATGGTTTAGATCGAACGAGAAAGGGTGCGCGAGGGGAGAAAGATCATGTCGAGCGGATTGTAATCAACAGGTATTTATTGGAATCGATTTAATCTTATATTGTAGAAAAAAATATTTTTTATTTGATTTAAATTGTTTTTAACAAAAAATAAAAAAGGCATGAAACCAAAACGTTTTCAAAAGAAATGGTGATACGAAAAATAATTTAATAATTATTGTACGAAATATATCCCGAAAATGAATTTGATTGGTTGGTAGTAGGTCAATTATCACCAAAAAAATTGATCTAAGTGTCTATTTCACATCTGGAGTTTCTAGTTTTTGTTTTTGGGTGTTTTTGAAACCGCCTTGAGCAAGGGTATTAAAAACACCCAAAAGCAAAATCTGAAAATTTGGTTTATCGGACCTTTTCAAAAAAAAAAAAAAAAACTCCAGATAACTGCCTTACCCAAAACGTTCTCAGTCTCAGATGGTAGTCCCAGATGTCCCCTACAAGCTGCAGGCCGAATCGAGTTGATTTCTGGATGGAACACTTTTTTATTTGAGTTTGAAAATTGTGTCATTTTTTCACTAAAATGCCAACAACTCCCTTTAGATTTACCCAATTGGGATGCTTCACCCTGAATTTTGTTACATTTTTAAGCCCTTTCAGATGCATTTTGAATTTTGAAATTTAATTAAATTTTACCTAAGTTACAGCATTTTTATGATTTTTACGTTTTTGAACTTTCAAACTTGGTGTCCCGATTTGCCCCACTTCCCGTTGACCTAGAGTGCTCATATTTACCCCTGAAAATTTCAGACAGATTGGTGAGGTCCAAACGACGTCCCATACAAAGGGGTATGCCCTGTTCGTGGATTCGCAATCAGCTGAAATCAATTTAAAGTGCGTTTAGAATTGTATTAACATGTTTGGGATGATTTAAAAAATCTTTTGAATTTTTGAAAATTTTCGATGTTATTATCGCAAAAAGTTTTTTTCGCTAAAATTTTTGTTTTCGTCAAATCTTACATTTTTTGAAAAAAACTTATGATTGCATAACAACTGTACTAGTGTAGAATGCATTTTAAAACGCTTTTTCCATGCAAATGTTGAAACTATGGCTTGTGATTTCAATATTTATATTTTTTTTAATATGAAAATATATTTGTTTTTTTTTTATTTGGGCTGGTACAAATATTTTTAAAATTTTTTGTCACCCCCCCCCCCCCCCCCTTCAAAATTGGCACGAAAAATCAGGGGGCAAAAAAAATATTTTTACAATAAACTTCAAAATTTCAATGAAAATTCAAGTGCAACCAGCTGAAATCAAATTAAAATACATTCTTCTGCGTTTAAAATCATTTTTAGCATGTATGGGTTTATTAAAAAATCTTAAGATTTTTTGAAAATTTTCGATGCAAAACCTTTTTTTTCGATACAATTTTTGTTTTTGTCAGATCTTAGATTTTTTGAAAACTAATGATTGCAAAACAACTGAACTAGTGTAAAATGCATTTTAAAACACTTTTTTCATTTAAATGTGAAGACTATGGCTTGTTATTTAAATTTTTATATTTTTTTATTTTTTTGCCCCCCCCCCCCCCCCCCCCCTTGACCTTGGCCAGGGCCGAGGGACAAAAACTTTTTTTTAATATTTGCATCGGCCTTGTCAGTGTAAGAAAAATAATTAAAAAATAAAAGTGAAAAAATGTGTCCCGCCTCAATTGAAAATAGACAATTGAACATTATTATTTTCAAAATAATAACAAATGATTTTTTAAATAAAATAACCAAGAAGTAGTACCTACTAGTTTTTTTTTACTTCCAAAGATTTAAGATGTGAAATATGGAGACAAGAACATAAATAAAAATTTGGAACATAAATATAGACTCGAAACTTACACAGCACACATTAAAAAATCATGTTAATATTACATCTGGGAATGAGTACATCAAAAATGTGTAATTTCAGCATTTTCTAGTGTAATGTCACGTTTTCAAACTAAATTGAGATAGAAATACAACATTATAGAGGTTATATTCATCCTTTCAAAATTAAACCTTCCAAATTTTATTTTTTTGCTGTGCAGAATGTGATTTTAATTTTTGAACAAATTATTAAGGTGCTTGAAAATTAATGTTTTACGCATTATAGTTACAATTTATAAAATAAGGTTGAGTATGCAGGCCAAGGATTGATACCTAAGAGCATGCAATGGCACTGACCTTGTTGCGTGCTTTTCGGTTGACGTCCACGTAAGGAACATCCTGGAAGGAGCGTAACTAACTACATCCGTAGTTCTGTTAGATCATCCGAATTATCTTGATCAGAACAGTATAGCTCTGGTTCCTTGCGAGTGTCCTATTTTCTTACCTCCACGTTGGCTTGGTTTTCATGATGACCTAGCTGGTGGCCTGTGGAAACGGATCGTAAACCTTTGACCACCGCGGGTCAGAGTCGAGACGGCTAAAAGAAAGGGGCGCGACAATGTGGGAAAGGGAAGTAATTTGTGATTGTAGACGGTATTGTTTTGATTCGCAGTATGTTGAGTCAACTGCTGTGGATGTACCTGAAACATCGCACAACGGGGTTTCTCCTCTCTTCATTCTTAGCTACCACCTATCTCCTATTTTTATTTTGCTCTTCTGATTCCCAATTCTTCACTGATTCTTCTATTTAATATCCAACATTTGATTTTAATTTTACTAACTTTTGATTCTCTTATCTCTCAAAGCTTTTCCACTTTTTTCTATCAATTGATACTGCTGTAACAAACCTTGTTTTGTTTTTTTTCCTTAAAAATATACTTTTCCTTAATGTACTAGTAATATCAAGTCTATTTATCATTCGCCTAATCTTTTTTGATTTTATTGAGAATTTATTTATTTGAATAATTCTTTATCTGTCCTATAAATTATCATTACTATAATCTAAGCTTGTTTTGTATCTTTATTTATTAACTATTGTCTAATTTTACATCTAGCTTCTCATTTTTATTCTTCAAAATACGCTCATCATTCTCTTACTATTGATACTTGATTTTTATAAAATAAATTCTCTTTTACTGTCTATTGTTTTCAATCTTCACCCTTTTTTCAAACAAGTGAGGTTTGAGCCCTTACTCAATTTATGGAATGGTTAAAGGATTAACACAAATATTACTATTGTATTTTTGTGTAAACTTTTATAACATGCTTAGGACCAAAAATTGTAACAAAACACCGCGACAAAAGAAATAGCAACAGATCAACAGACTCAACAATAGGGAAGATTTCAGGAGAAAACAATACACAGTAAATAACAATAAGTTTTTGAATTCAAACTAAAAATAAAACAGTTTTTGCTTTAATGAAAGTTGATAGGCACATTATAAATGGATAGGCGCTTATACTTACATCAAACCCTACGTAATGTACCACCCCCGGCCGAGTTAAAATGCGTAACCGGAAAAGAAGGTGTGCATGCTTGGCACGAACACTCAAAGCGTGTTCTAGCGTGCTGCTCGTACTGACTCAGAGCAAGGGTGAGATGTAGGTGTAAGGGCAGTGCGTGTTCGTCGGGAACCTGGTGCATAAGATCGGTCAAGGCCCGTTCTTACACTGAAAATTGCGAATTGCGAATTTATAAAAAAAGGTTGATTATGAAGCTATTTATTTAAATATTTGTAGCATATTTTTTGAGAGAAATAAATTGTATGCAATTAAAAAAAACATGCCTCATCCCAAACTTGTGCAAATACAGACCAGACTCCGTTATCCGAGGGTTTTGACAAAAATTCACTTCGGATAATCGGATCAGGAAAAAACTGTTTCTTTGTCTTATTTTTCTTACCCCTAAATACTTTAGGGTAGATGTGGTGACCTATTCGGGGTTCTATCCGGAAACCTGTCCAGATCGTTCGGTCACTTCCGGCAGTACAACTTGTTCGCCTCACACCACACAAACACTCCCCCGCCTGACACTAGCTACACGATTATTACACTTCTAGGTAACACTGACTTAGACCTGCCCGCTCAAACTGGTATAATGTTAGGGCGGTAAATTTAGAAGGTGTAATTTTGGAATGTAGAATATTACCTCTTTTATGATGTAATTTTACTTCAATTTAGATTGAAAAAGAGACACTACTAAAAAAAAGTGGTAAAATTACACATTTCATCACCTGCATGAAACATTTTTACTCATTTTTACTGTTCCATGTCACCGTTAGTTTTCTAAATTATATTTCTCATTACAAAATTGTAGCATTCTCATTATGTGAAAAAGAAATTTTCTGATCGTTCTTAGGTCTATAAATGTTAGTTCTTGATCCAAAAAATCCTTCAAAAATCACGTCGAGCCCAAAATTGGCAACATCATCCGAGTCGTTCACCTTCTCAACAAAGAAACAAATAAAAAAACCGCCTCAGACAGAGACGATGAAACGTGGGCTTTTCCAAAAAAAAAAAACAAAAAATAAAAGCCCAGAAGGAATGGCGGGAGAACTGAAAAGTGGAAAAATATGCATTCTTCATCAATGGCTAACAACACGCAAACGAATTAAAATAACAACAATAAAACCATGAATCGCGCCGGGGAAAAAGTTCAATGAGAGGAAGAAACAGGATGAAAATATACATAGCAAAATACAAGGAACCAGGATCGCCGCCGCCGGTTAGGGTGGTGTGCGTGTGGCTAGTGGATGCTGGTGGTTAAGGTTGTGGTGATAAATCTCTCGCTAAATTTTGAATGTTTGCTAATTTTGGTTGTTCCCTTGTAGATAATCTAGCAAACTTATGACTCAAGTTTGCTAAACTAATCGTCGTTATCTTTGAATAAACTAATTTTCGAAAAGATACTTTTATGATGAATTTCAATTTTAAAACGAATCATAAAAATTCTTTAAAAATTATGGAGATATGCAACAGTTAAATCACTTTAAAATTTAAACAACTTCACATTTCAAGCTAACACATCTGACGGGGATCCTATTACCAGCCCGCAGGAAGAAAACAATTTGCCGGCATTTTTGCCCCCAAACTCTCAGATTGTCTGACGAGTTGATTGCGTGTATTATTATTCCTATCTGGCCCATGGTATGGTATTGGTTTGAAGATGAACCTTCCGTCGGATTGAGTGTGCGTGCAATCGCCCAAAAAGCATACCAACCACACATATGTGTGTATCTCAATGTTGGAAATATGCATCGTCGTGTGCATAGCAATGCAGTTGCAGTTTATGCTTCCGAAAGCAGCAACAACACAACATGATAATACTGACGACAACCACGAGGGATGAGTTCCAAACTGGACAATGATTTTCGAATTTGGTGTGAAATAAAACGCACACACATCACCCCCAGGTAGGAAGGACAGAAATGCCATTAGTTTTTAAAAACCTTTCTCGAGAAATGCGTCAAATAAGGGTGGGGCTTTATGGGCGCCAGGTACCTGGAGCAATAAATCGAAAATTGGCTGATTGTGATTTGAAAGTTGGCAATTAAATTGACAGGTATATCTCCACGTTTGCGTTGAATATTTTCTTATATCTTCATGAAAACGCTCATTCCACTAAAGTCCTTGTTTGACAAGCCATCAAACGCGGGCAAACGTGACTTGAAATGCATTGTTTTTTTTTGTGTGGTGCACTCTAATGATGGCATCGTAAAAATACAAACATTTTCTTGCCCGTGCGCATAAACGCATCGACGCCTGCGATATTTATAACCACCTCTCCAAGGCTATAATGCTGATGCAGCAGCATCATAATGAGCATAAAAAGCATGGCTGTGTGTGACGGCGACATACTCTGCACACGCTGTGCATTTGACTAGAAACTTTTGGTTCCAACCCAGACCCAGGAGTGTCCACCAGCGCGATTCACGGTTTTATGGTTTTTAGAGGCTAAAACTGTTTCTATGCTTTGCCACTTCAAGCTGTGACGAAAACAAAGGGTCTTCCCCACTGTTTGTTGATAGTTTTTTATTCAAAGGGGAGCCCTTGAAAGTCAGGGTAATCTACTAATGATTTGATGTCTAGTGTTTAGAAGTGACCAATTCGTGATTCGTAACATTTGAAAAAAAAAAAAAAAAAAAAAAAAACTCATTAATTGTGTGATTTACTTATTTCAAACGGATTTTTACTTCAATATTTTCACATTTAAATATTCCGTTCCCCACACTAAAACTAAAAACTAAAAACTAAAAACTAAAAACTAAAAACTAAAAACTAAAAACTAAAAACTAAAAACTAAAAACTAAAAACTAAAAACTAAAAACTAAAAACTAAAAACTAAAAACTAAAAACTAAAAACTAAAAACTAAAACTAAAAACTAAAAACTAAAAACTAAAAACTAAAAACTAAAAAATAAAAACTAAAAACTAAAAACTAAAAACTAAAAACTAAAAACTAAAAACTAAAAACTAAAAACTAAAAACTAAAAACTAAAAACTAAAAACTAAAAACTAAAAACTAAAAACTAAAAACTAAAAACTAAAAACTAAAAACTAAAAACTAAAAACTAAAAACTAAAAACTAAAAACTAAAAACTAAAAACTAAAACTAAAAACTAAAAACTAAAAACTAAAACTAAAAACTAAAAACTAAAAACTAAAAACTAAAAACTAAAAACTAAAAACTAAAAACTAAAAACTAAAAACTAAAAACTAAAAACTAAAAACTAAAAACTAAAAACTAAAAACTAAAAACTAAAAACTAAAAACTAAAAACTAAAAACTAAAAACTAAAAACTAAAAACTAAAAACTAAAAACTAAAAACTAAAAACTAAAAACTAAAAACTAAAAACTAAAAACTAAAAACTAAAAACTAAAAACTAAAAACTAAAAACTAAAAACTAAAAACTAAAAACTAAAAACTAAAAACTAAAAACTAAAAACGCAAAGCAGATTAAGCTATTTTATTTTTAAATCTGTGTAAAATTAAGTAAAATAGCGATAGCACTCTGTGGCGCGTTGCGAGGGCCATGCGTAGAGGTTCCGTTCCGAACGAGAGTGTGGAAAAATCGGACAAGTGGATATTGGATTTCGCCAAGAAGGTGTGCCCGGACTCGGTGCCGACACAACCATCATTCGACGTTGTTGATGGGAAGGATTCTAATCCTCCCTTCTCGATGGTAGAGCTCTCCATAGCACTATTGACGGGCAACAACACTGCTCCTGGTCCGGACAAGATCAAGTTCAGCTTGCTGAAGAATCTTCCGGACGTCGCCAAGCAGCGTCTGTTGAATCTGTTCAACACGTTGGTGGAGCAGAACATAATTCCACATGAATGGCGACAGGTCCGGGTGGTTGCCATTCAAAAGCCCGGTAAACCGGCGTCCGACCACAACTCGTATCGTCCAATCAGCTTGCTGTCGTGTCTACGCAAGCTGCTGGAGAAGATGATCCTCGACCGCCTCGAACCATGGATGGAACGAGAGCACTTGCTGTCTGACACGCAGTATGGCTTCCGGAGAGGCAAGGGAACAAGCGACTGTCTAGCCTTGCTGGCCACAGGGATCGACATAGCCCGTGGTAAAAAACAGCAAATGGCTTCTGTCTTTCTAGACATCAAGGGTGCGTTCGATTCAGTCTCCATCGATGTGTTGGGAGTAAAGCTGCGGCGGAGCGGTCTCAATCCGACGATGTGCAACTTCCTCATCAACCTGTTGTCAGAAAAACACATGCACTTTGTGCAAGGTGATCTGGCAATCACCCGGATAAGTTACATGGGTTTGGCACAAGGCTCACGCCTTAGTCCATCCATGTATAACTTCTACGTCAGCGATATCGATGATTGCTTGACCGGAGACTGCACCCTTATACAGTACGCAGATGACGCAGTGGTTTCAATCGCTGCCAAGAAGGAAGTCGATCTGCTAGAACCCTTGCAAGATACCCTGAACAACTTGGCCCATTGGGCAGTTGGAAAGGGTATTGAATTCTCTCCGGAGAAGACGGAACTGGTCGTTTTTACGGGGAAGCATGAACCGCCGCAGCTCAATCTTTCTCTCTCGGGAAAGACTATCGAGCAGTCGGATCACTTCATGTACATGGGAACCATCTTTGATCAGAAGGGAACATGGGGGAAGCACATTAACTACCTGAAGCAAAAGTGCCTGCAAAGAACTAATTTTCTGCGCAGCGTCTCTGGCAACCGGTGGGGTGCTCATCCTTCTGACCTGCTTCGACTGTACAAGACAACGATACTCTCGGTGCTGGAATATGGCAGTTTCTGCTTCCAGTCAGCTGCGAAATCACGCTTGTTGGTCCTCCAGCGGATACAGTACCGAAGTCTTCGCATTGTCTTGGGATGCATGCACTCAACTCACAACATGACCCTCGAGGTCTTGGCGGGAGTGTTGCCTCTGCGAACTCGTTACTACGAACTGTCTTACCGGTTCCTGATCCGGTGTGATTACAGGAATAAACTGGTAATTGACAACTTTGAAACGTTGCTGAACCTTCACGTTGAGTCTCGGCGCATGCTTCTATATTATGACTTTATGTCATCGTGGGAGTGGAGCCCGAGCACAACGGTACAGCGCACGCCTCCGTTAACCAGCAGCACCCTGATTGGCTTCGACACGTCCATGAAAGCCGATACTCGCGGTATCCCAAACCATCTTCTGCGGGGAGTTGTACCGTCGATCTTCGCATCAAAGTACAACCATGTTCCTCCAAACAACAGATTCTTCACCGATGGCTCCAAGCTCGACGGCTGTACGGGCTTCGGTGTTTATCATGAATCTTATCAGCTGTTCTTTAAGCTGAAGGACCCGAGTTCGGTTTACGTCGCAGAGTTAGCCGCGGTTTACTGCGCTCTGCGAATCATCGAGACCATGCCACCTGATCACTACTTCATCTTCACCGATAGCTTTAGCTCTGTTGAGGCTATCCGGTCTCTGAAGCCGACCAGGGAGTCTGCGTTTTTCCTCACGGAAATACGCAAGACTTTAAACAACCTGGCGGCTCAGTCCTTCAGCATCACGGTGGTATGGGTCCGCGCTCATTGCTCGATTCCGGGTAATGAAAAAGCGGACTTGCTCGCCAAGAAGGGTGCTGAGAGTGGAGACATTTTTGAAAGGCCAATTAGCCTACAAGAATGCTACGGTTTTCCGAGGCAGCGTGCGCTTCTGGATTGGCAAAATCAATGGGACGACGACACCAAAGGACGTTGGATGTATTCCATACGACCTAAGGTGCAAAGAAAAGCCTGGTTCAAGGGAATGGACTTGACGCGTGGATTCATCAGAACGATGTCCCGCCTTATGTCGAACCATTACTCGTCCAAGGCTCATCTTTACCGTATCAACATGAGTGATACGAACTTATGCGACTGTGGGCAGGGTTATCAGGACATCGACCATCTCGTATGGGCGTGTCCAGATCACCATGTTCACAGAATTAAGTTGAAAGATACCCTCAGGGCCCGAGGAAGACCACCAGAAATTCCGATGCGAGACGTGTTATCTCAACTAGACCTTGATGTTCTCTATCCGATCTATCAGTTCCTCTTAGATTCCAAAATATCTATTTAGTTTTTCTTCCAGTTAGTTTTCCTTTAGTTAGTTTTCCTTCTGTTAGTATAACTCGCCTTCGCACAAAGCCGTCGTTTCTGGATGCACCGGAAGCAAAGCAAGAACGCCCCAGCAGCTGGACACCGAGTTGCGGCTGAGGACAAAACGCAAAGGCCAGCAGAGCCAACCAAGACCCCTACACAATCCCCCTTCCCTTCCCACGCCTTGTCTTTAACATCAATCCCTTCCCTACTAACCCCGAGTAGGCCGCGGGTAATCGGCTCCCCTCCCACTAACATTTACACACAAGATCCTCTGTAATTATTAAGTCAAATGTAATTACAAAAGCCGACTCGGTCCTAACCAGGTCCCAGTACCGAAAAGGACCTAATAAAAATAATTTTATGAAAAAAAAAAAAAGTAAAATAGCGATGATTTCTGATAACAACGTGATGAAAATCAAAAATGATTACAACATTTTGATTAAAAATTAAGTTTTTTATAACGTTTCGTTTAAACATATAACATGATTAAAAAAATTGTTAAACATAGCATCATTTCCACATTTATTTCCACGAAAACAGCATGATTCGAAAAAAAAGTTCTCCGATTGAGCTCAAAATTTTTATGGGGATTCCATGGCCAATTTTTTTTTGTTTGGCCATTAGGGTGACCTACGCCGTGTTATGGTGGTCCGAAAAATGGCAATTTTTGTCGATTTTCGCAAAAACCACATTTTTCAAAAAATCATATCGTAAGAAGTTTTAAAAATCTAGCTTAACTTTTGAAAGGTCGTATGAAAACTTAAAATGCTGCTTTGTTGGTTTCGGGACCAAAGAGCCTATGTCTGAAAATATGTTTACCTGATTCCTCGGAAAAGTTTACATAACATATCAAAAAATGGTGAAGTTATGATTTCAATATTCTGAGATACGATTTTTTGAAAATAAAAACAAGGTTTTTCGACGTGCCGCGCGCAAACACGGGAAAATGACGGCAAAAAGGACTTTTTTCACGAAAACTGTGATACCTTGAAAATTTCAAAAGAGCACTTTAATTTTTCATTTAACCTTTTCAAGTGTTAGGCTAGATATTTGAAATTTTTAACTATTTTTCCTTAAAAGCCTATCTAATACCCTTTCGTTTGCGCTCTACACAGCTAAAATCGGTTGAAATGGTGCGGAGTTATGATTTTTTTTTTGAAAAAATTTGGTTTTTGCAAAAAATGACTGAAATTGCCATTTTTCGGACCATCTTAACACGGCGTGGTCACCCTAATGGCCAAACAAAAACAAAAATACGGGTTTAATTATTTCGGCCAAGGAACCCCCAGAAAATTTTTAAGCTCGACTGGAGAATTTTTCATTGAATCATGCTGTTTTCGTGTCTAAAATTATCAATACCAAATGTTACAAAAAATTTTATAATTGGAAGTGTGCCTAATTTTTTTTTCCACGAAAGCAGACAAAATAGTTTTTCCCTGTTTTACTGTTTGTACTTTTGGTGAATTAAGAATGTGTATCGTTTTGAAGAGATATCAGCAAATGACTATGATTTTTAAATTTCTATACACGGAGAAAAAAGAGTTCCCAAAATCGTGAACAAGCGTTCATGAAAACGAGAACCTCGAACAAAGTGTTCAAATCCCATGGTACGATTTTGAAAAACGTACCATGAAATTTGAACACTTTGCTCGTGGTTCCCATTTTCATGAACTCTTGTTCACGATTTTGGGAACTCTTTTTTCTCCGTGTAGTCTCCGTAGAATTAGGAGAGCTGAACCGTATTGATTAAATTTTAATTTTCAGTTGTTTTGTAAATTTTGCGTCAGTGAGTTATAATTTGTATCTTGAACTATTGCTAATTTTAAAGCAACTTTGTAGAACACAATTACAGTATTTGTTCGGTAACTGGGCGTTGTATAATTGGGCTGTTTTCAAATGCACGTTCGAAAACTGTTCAAACGTCAAACAACCAAAACAAACTGAGATGACCGAGGCTTGATGGATCCAAAAACCACGTTCATAGACAGAAAAAAAACTTTTTTCCAGCCTTTTATTAAATTATAAGGGTAATTCTCCGCCAACTCACACAGCAGTTTCCCCGACCCCTCTTCGATTTGCGTTGTCCTAAGGGGTAACTTTTGTCCCTGATCACGAATCCGAGGTCCGTTTTTTGATATCTCGTGACGGAAGGGCGGTACGACCCCTTTCGTTTTTGAACATGCGAAAAAAGACATGTATTTCAATAACTTGCAGCCTGAAACGGTGATGGGATAGAAATTTGATGTCAAAGGGTCTTTTATGTAAAATTAGACGCCCGATTTGATGGCGTACTCAGAATTCCGAAAAAAACGTATTTTTCATCGAAAAAAACACAAAAAAAGTTTTAAAAACTCTGCCATTTTCCGTCACTCGACTGTATTTTTTTTTTTGGAATATGTCATTTTATGGGAAATTTAATGTTCTTTTTGAATCTACATTGACCCAGAAGGGTCATTTTTTCATTCAGAACAAAAATTTTCATTTTAAAATTTCGTGTTTTTTCTTACATTGCAGGGTTATTTTTCAGAGTGTAACAATGTTCTACAAAGTTGTAGAGCAGACAATTACAAAATTTTTGGATATATAAACATAAGAGGTTTGCTTGTAAACATCACGAGTTATCGCTATTTCACAAAAAAAAGTTTTGAAAAAGTTACTTTTTGGGATTCTTTTTGGGATTCTGGGACGACCAACTTTTTCATTTTTTTCGTAAAATCGCGATAACTCGTGATGGTTATTGTCTGTTCTACAAATTTGTAGAAAATTATCAAACTCTAAAAAATAACCCTGTAAAGTTAGAAAAAACACAAACTTTCAAAATTTAAAAAAAAAATCTGGATGATAAAATGACCCTTCTGGGTCAATGCAGATTCGAAAAGGACATTGAATTTTCCTTAAAATGACATGTTCCAAATTTTTTTACAGTTGAGTAACGGAAAATGGCAGAGTTTTTTAAAACTTTTTTAGTGTTTTTTTTTTCGATTAAAAATATGTTTTTTCGGAATTCTGAGTACGCTATCAAATCAGGCGTCTAATTTTACATAAAAGTACCTTTGACACCACATATCTATCTCATCACCGTTTCGGGCTGCAAAGTATTGTAAAACACCTCTTTTTTCGCATGCACAAAAATGAAAGGGGTCGTACCGCCCCTCCGTCACGAGATATCCAAAAACGGACCTCGGATTCGTGATCAGGTACAAAAGTTACCCCTTGGACAAAGTTTCACGCAAATCGAAGAGGGGTCGGGCAACTTTTCCCGATTTCGTGTGAGTTGGTAGAGAATTACCCATAAGTTATTTTTAAAAGAAAAACAAAAAGTGATTTCATAATTCATCAGTGTGATGCATAACAAAGTGTTCAACAACTGCCATTTGACCCTACGTAGCTGTTGCAGCTTTTGTTGCACAAATGCATCATCGTCGCAGGCCAGCCAGCGGGAGCTTCTCTATGGCGATGCCAGGAAATGCGCGACGTGCGAGAAAATAAAGAATCCGATTCCAGCATGCAACCGAATCGGGGGGGACGAGAGTCGCGCGCATGCGGCAGACGGGAGTCAAAGTTCAATGATTCATTAGAGTCAGTCACTCTCGGTGTATGGATGCGTTGCATTGTTGTTGGTGCCTGGTTTAGTCAGCGCTAGTGATGCGATGCGTTTTTGTGTTTAGTTTAGAGAAGTGCCGCCCGTGACGACAAGCAGGGGAGGAGGAGGATCGTCGGTTTTGCGCATGGGTTGCGACCCCGGCGTGAATCGGACGCGGACGTTGTTTGTTCGGGACTTGCTCGGGACCATATGGTGCGAATGATTGATTTCAGTGCTGTTGAGTTAGATTTGGTTTGAATTAGTTGTAGAACAGTTTTAGGCAATTGAATATTCTTGTCCGATTTCATTGAATGCACAATCAGTTAACGTGAGACATCGCTCGAGATCAGAGGTTATCAGACCCAAAACCATTACCTCATACGATCGCACTTCCCAGTTTCGAGCAGGAAATGAAAAACACCTTCTTTCATCGCGCGATCGATCGCAATAGCGTAACGTACCTTCAGAAAACAAACCCAACTCTTGAATGGTATTGCTTAGAGAGAGGAGGTTGCACGCCTTTCTTTGCGCTAAAAAAAGTTGAAAATTAAATAGCGGGCTCAGGAACCACAACAAAAAGCGAAAAAATTGAAAGAAGCCAATCTCCCTCCAGTTTGTACCGCCGAAATCGAGAAGATCTTGTGGCCTCTCTATACCTCCTTTCGCGATAGGTGAGAAAGTATGATCGTGGTGGGTGGGAGCGGGAGGACAAGTGGGGTGAGGTGGGCAATTATTGACCTATGCTGGGCTGTGTGTTGGGGGCCAAACATATCGTTATTTTGCCTTACCTTTTACCCAGAAGTAAGTAACTCACGTGGGTAACACAACAACAAAAAACGCGGTGCCCTAGGTGCGTAAGATTTTATATAAGTCCGTGGCGAAATGGTCTGGTGCACCGCTGGCGAAAGGGAAAAACCAAGTTGGAAAGAGCAATTCAATTTTTCGGAAAATTGGGGAAGTGCCCATTTAGGGTCACGGTGGTACAGGTGAGCGAGCCGTTGCCGAGTAATTGATGTTTTTTAAAGGTGAAAATAAGAGCTCTGCCTCCTTTTTGCAGAGTAATTAGAAAACATCGAATCGAGTGAGGTCCGTTTGGGGTCCGTCCACACCACTACAAGATGGGTATCAAATTTTGCACCGTCGGAATGCACATCTCGGGACCGCGTCTCGTTTGAGGAGGATACTTTATCTTTTGTAAGCCTTTTAGAAAGGAATGCATCGCATCAAACAAACGGAACGGAACGGATTGGACCGTTCGCTGGCGTGAAAAATGGAACCAACAAGTCTCGCGCCGGCCCGACTGGTTCTTCGGGTCGTCGTAAGGAACACACGGTCGGAAGCTTTTACCTGGAATGCCACAACGATAAATCTTTTTTTCTTCTCCCATCTTGTCTTACATGGGTTAGGAGGGAGACGATTGCAGTGGATAGCAGGTTAAATGATTTTTGTAGCAATTGGTTTTGTAGTTTTTCTATGCATTGAACTATGCTTTTTTAAATATTTTAAATTGTATCAAAATTATAATTTAATTCGTTATAAAACTATGAACATTAAATAAATTTATCTATTTACTAAATAAACCACCCAAAAGAAGATGTGAAATAAAATATTGAACAGATGATTTTTAGTCAATTGACAAAAGAACGATTTCGAAAACATTTTTGAAGTACAAAAGTTCGAGAATAAAAATAATATAAATAAAAAAATTATTAATAATATAATATTTAAAATAATTTATATAATACATATAATCAAAATTATAGTTTATTATTGTATTAAGATAACAAAAATAATTGAAAAAAACGTAGAATTTTAATGAAAAAAAGTATAAATGGAGAGGAATTGTAATGTTGATAAATGAAAAGAATGTTATTTTTTTTAAACGGAGAAAGTTCAAACCTTTAGAATAATAAATTAAAAATCAATAAAAAAAAACAAAATTATTGGGAAAGTTTAAGATGTTTGAGCGAGCTTTCTGAAAAGTTAAATTTATTGAGCAATTCTCTACGAAATCGGTCTTTTTTCTTAAATTTTAATTTTTGTATTTTTTAATCCGACTGAAACTTTTTTGGTGCCTTCGGTATGCTCAAAGAAGCCATTTTGCATCAGTAGTTTGTCCATATAATTTTCCATACAAACTTGGCAGCTGGCCATACAAAAATGATATGTGAAAATTCAAAAATCTGTATCTTTTGAAGGAATTTTTTGATCGATTTGGTGTCTTCGGCAAAGTTGAATGTATGGATATGGACTACACTGAAAAAAAATGATACACGGTAAAAAAATTTTTGGTGATTTTTTATTTAACTTTTTGTCACTAAAACTTGATTTGCAAAAAAACACTATTTTTAATTTTTTTTATTTTTTGATATGTTTTAGAGGACATAAAATGCCAACTTTTCAGAAATTTCCAGGTTGTGCAAAAAATCTTTGAGCGAGTTATGAATTTTTAAATCAATACTATTTTTTTCAAAAAATCGAAAAATTTGTCGCAAAAATTTTTCAACTTCATTTTTCGATGTAAAATCAAATTTGCAATCAAAAAGTACTTTAGTGAAATTTTGATAAAGTGCACCGTTTTCAAGTTAAATCAATTTTTAGGTGACTTTTTTGAAAATAGTCGCAGTTTTTCATTTTTAAAAATTAGTGCACATGTTTGCACACTTTTGAAAAAAATATTTTTGAAAAGCTGAGAAAATTCTCTATATTTTGCTTCTTCGGTTTTTGTTGATACGACCTTTAGTTGCTGAGATATTGCCATGCAAAGGTTTAAAAACAGGAAAATTGATGTTTTCTAAGTCTCACCCAAGCAGCCCACCATTTTTGAATGTCGATATCTGGAGTTTTTTTTGAAAAGGACCAATAAGCTATTGTCTTTCATATGTTTATTGGTCCTTTTCAAAAAAAACTCGAGATATCTCAGCAACTAATGATCCAATTTTCAATGTTAATATATGAAACATATGTGAAATTTTCCGATCTTTTCGAAAACAATATTTTCAAAATTTTCAAATCAAGACTAACATTTTAAAAGGGCGTAATATTGAATTTTTGGCCCTTTTGAAATGTTAGTCTTGATTTGAAAATTTTGAAAATATTTTTTTCGAAAACATTGGAAAATTTCACAAATGTTTCATATATTAACATTGAAAATCGGACCATTAGTTGCTGAGATATCCCGCATAAAGTTTTACTATAAACCAACAGTAGATTTTATGGTTATCACACGATAAATTCTATGGTTATTTTTACCATGATTCTACAGTAGCCTTTATGTTTTTTCACCATAGAACATATCTTATTTTGGGAAATTACTATAAAAAAGGGGTATTGTTAGGCACAGTCACCATAAAAATTTCGACTTTTCCCCATACAAAAAAAAACCAAAAACTATATATTCTACCGTATTTTCATTGATGCCTTTTCCGTCCAAAAAATTACCCTTACCATAGAAAACATCATACATTTATAATAAAAACAGTAACCATTACAATGGTTTGCACAGTAGATTCACAGTTCTTCATGGATTTTTCCATACTAAATAGTACGGTTTAAACTATATTCGTACATTGAAATAAATAATAACTACAGTATGATTCATTGTATTTTCATTGTATTTATTTTTTTTCTCCACTAAATTGTACTGTAAAACATATATTTATACATTGAAATTAATGGTCAATATGGTAAGTTTTATTGTATTTTTATCGTTTTCTTTAATTTCACTTAATTTAGCACTTTTTTTCCGTGTCGTTTTCTTTTGTTATTCCGCTTCAATCCACACTGTTTGAAATTATTCGGAATGTCCGTAGCCGGTGCCGGATCAACTGCTTCGTAATTGGGATAGACATTCGCGTAATCTAGAAGCACAATCCTTAGTGAAATTAGCCCCTGTAGAAGAAAAAAACACTGAATTAGACATAAGGAAAATTTACATATGTTTGGCATGTTAAGGATCCGGTTCATTTTCTATTAAATTAGCTGTTCTTAAATTCTGAAATTTAGAAATTCTTAAATTCCTAAATTCCTTAATTCCTAAATTCCCAAATTCCCAAATTCCTAAATTCCAAAATTCCTAATTTCCTAAATTCCTAATTTCCTAAATTCCTAAATTCCTAACTTCATAATTTCCTAATTTCCTTAACTCCTATATACTTAAATTCCTAATTCCCTAATTCCCTAAATTCCTAAATTCCAGAATTCCTATATTCCTGAATTCCCAAATTCACAAATCCCTTAATTCCTAAATTCCTAAATCATGAAATTTTGAAATTCTTAAATTCCTAAATTCCTAAATTCCTAAATTCCTTAATTCCCAAATTCCTAAATTCCAAAATTCCTAATTTCTTAAATTCCTAAATTCCTAACTTCATAATTTCCTAATTTCCTTAACTCCTATATTCTTAAATTCCTAATTCCCTAAATTCATAAATTCCTTAATTCCAGAATTCCTAAAATCCTATATTCCTGAATTCCCAAATTCACAATCCCTAAATTCCAAATTTTCTAAATTCCTGAATTTTTAAATTCCTTTATTCCTAAATTCCTAATTTCATAAGTTCATAATTTAATAATTTCCTATATACCTGAATTCCTAAGGAATTAAGGAATCTAAATTCCAAAATTGAAAAAAAAACCTAAAAAATTCTAATTTCCTAGATTCTTAAATTCCATAATATCTCAATTCCTAAACTACTAAATTCCTAAATTCTTAACTTCATAATTCCATAAATTCCTATAATCCTAAATTCCTTAAATTCCTAAATTCTTACATTTCTAAATTCCTGAATTCCTAAATTCCCAAATTCCCAAATTCCCAAATTCCCAAATTCCTAAGTTCCAAAATTTCCAAAATCCAAAATTCTTAAATTGCTTAATTACAAAATTGCAAAATTCCAAAATTGCAAAATTGCAAAATTCCAAAATTGCAAAATTCCAAAATTCCAAAATTCCTTAATTCTAAAATTCAAAAATTCCAATACTCCAAAATTCCATAATTCCTAAATTCTTAAATTTCTAAATTTCTAAATTCCAAATTCAAAAATTCCAATACTCCAAAATTCCATAATTCCTAAATTCTTAAATTTCTAAATTTCTAAATTTCTAAATTTCTAAATTTCTAAATTTCTAAATATCTAAGTATCTAAATTTCAAAATTTCTTAATTTCTAAATTTCTAAATTTCTAAATTTCTAAATTTCTAAATTTCTAAATTTCTAAATTTCTAAATTTCTAAATTTCTAAATTTCTAAATTTCTAAATTTCTAAATTTCTAAATTTCTAAATTTCTAAATTTCTAAATTTCTAAATTTCTAAATTTCTAAATTTCTAAATTTCTAAATTTCTAAATTTCTAAATTTCTAAATTTCTAAATTTCTAAATTTCTAAATTTCTAAATTTCTAAATTTCTAAATTTCTAAATTTCTAAATTTCTAAATTTCTAAATTTCTAAATTTCTAAATTTCTAAATTTCTAAATTTCTAAATTTCTAAATTTCTAAATTTCTAAATTTCTAAATTTCTAAATTTCTAAATTTCTAAATTTCTAAATTTCTAAATTTCTAAATTTCTAAATTTCTAAATTTCTAAATTTCTAAATTTCTAAATTTCTAAATTTCTAAATTTCTAAATTTCTAAATTTCTAAATTTCTAAATTTCTAAATTTCTAAATTTCTAAATTTCTAAATTTCTAAATTTCTAAATTTCTAAATTTCTAAATTTCTAAATTTCTAAATTTCTAAATTTCTAAATTTCTAAATTTCTAAATTTCTAAATTTCTAAATTTCTAAATTTCTAAATTTCTAAATTTCTAAATTTCTAAATTTCTAAATTTCTAAATTTCTAAATTTCTAAATTTCTAAATTTCTAAATTTCTAAATTTCTAAATTTCTAAATTTCTAAATTTCTAAATTTCTAAATTTCTAAATTTCTAAATTTCTAAATTTCTAAATTTCTAAATTTCTAAATTTCTAAATTTCTAAATTTCTAAATTTCTTAATTTCAAAATTTTTAAATTTCTTAATTTCAAAATTTTTAAATTCCTAAATTCCTAAAATCCTAAATTGCTAAAATCCTAAAAATCAATCAGAATTTTAGCAAAAAAAAATATAAAAAAATACTAAAAACATTCCATTTTTTCGTACTCGATTATCCGATAACTCGACTATTTCGGTTTATTTTGATTAATATCGAAAAATCAATCATCCGAAGGTTCAGATTACCGAAGAAGGAAAAATTCTACTTTTATTTTGGACTGAAATTTTAGTTCACTCATACAAAATAAGTTGATTCGATCTGTTGGTTACAGTTTTCCATTTTAGGTTACACAATTTTGTAATTTTAAAATTTTAGAATTTTTTTAAACTCAAATTTTCTGATTTTCTAAATTTAAATTATTTGAAATAAATTGTAGAATTCTTAAACATTTGAATCCTAGAAAATCTCTTTAAAAAAATATGATTTTTCTCTATGGTTTCCAATATTCTGAACAATAAGCAAAATCCTGCTTTTTGATTTTCGTCCTTTCAAGATTCAGCGTTTTGAGATTCGGTTTGATGAGCAGCTCTGGATTATCAATATTTTTACATTAAATACAACTTTATTTGTAATTTTCAGTTGCATTGAAATGTGCAAATCCAAATTATGTATTTGATTCACTAATCAAAACAAATTGCACCGCGTGAAACGCTACATTCCGTTTCTGTTACTTTTCAGCTGCGTACCGCAAAAAAAAAATCGTGACCTTCTCCTTGACGTTTGAAAGTTTTCCGAGCTGCGCAGCCCCAACACAGAACTCACCTAACGATTTTCGCCTCCAGGCGAGACGAGCTCACCATCCGGAACAAACACGGCCGAAAGTGACCGCAGCAGGCGCCGGGTCCTCTCCCAATCGAACGCATCCGTTGGGTTGTGTCCCGTTAGCGAACCCGGTGGGAGAAGTCCCTGTGAAAAGAGAAACAAACAGTTTGTTTAGATCAAATGTTGCTGCAGTAGGCCACGAAAGATATCTGCTGCTGCTACGGAGATTTCGCACCGTGGCTCTCCCCTCCCACAACAAATCAGAGGAAAGTTTTCCAAGCAAAATTCCACCACAGCTGAAATACTCACCCAAAATGGTTGACAATTTCAAATTTGCTTTTCCGGATCGGTGACTCGGCAGATTTTTTCTGCCGGAAACGTGTGGAAGAAGTCCCTGTAAAGTAGAAAAAAACAAACACTGTGATAAAGCAATCTGCCCAAGCAGGCAATAGATAGTGCCGCTGCTGTTTTGTTTGGAATTCCCCTCCACCCTCACGAAACTCTAAATACTCACCCAAAGTTCCGCCATCCCGGAGCCGCTCCAATTCGAACTTCGAACATCCGTCCACCAACACTAGGATCGCGTTCGGCAACTTGATTGCCAATCGCCGGATGTTGCCAATTGGCTTAAACGACCGCCTCAACGCGAAAAATCCGGGTTTCCCCTAAAACTTCAGCAAACACCGTCAACACGAACATGATCGGACACGCGCGAGTAAAAAAAGTGACAGCTCGCTCGAACCATGGTGCGTTCGTTTCAGGAGCGTCGCACGGGTTCAGTGTAACTTGGTGTAACGGTGCGTTCGTTGCATGAGCGTCGGCTGAACAGGTTCAGTGTAAAGTTGGGTTTGTTAATTGATATTGGAATGTTTAAATGTTTAAATGTTTAAATGTTTAAATGTTTAAATGTTTAAATGTTTAAATGTTTAAATGTTTAAATGTTTAAATGTTTAAATGTTTAAATGTTTAAATGTTTAAATGTTTAAATGTTTAAATGTTTAAATGTTTAAATGTTTAAATGTTTAAATGTTTAAATGTTTAAATGTTTAAATGTTTAAATGTTTAAATGTTTAAATGTTTAAATGTTTAAATGTTTAAATGTTTAAATGTTTAAATGTTTAAATGTTTAAATGTTTAAATGTTTAAATGTTTAAATGTTTCAATGTTTAAATGTTTAAATGTTTCAATGTTTAAATGTTTAAATGTTTAAATGTTTAAATGTTTAAATGTTTAAATGTTTAAATGTTTAAATGTTTAAATGTTTAAATGTTTAAATGTTTAAATGTTTAAATGTTTAAATGTTTAAATGTTTAAATGTTTAAATGTTTAAATGTTTAAATGTTTAAATGTTTAAATGTTTAAATGTTTAAATGTTTAAATGTTTAAATGTTTAAATGTTTAAATGTTTAAATGTTTAAATGTTTAAATGTTTAAATGTTTAAATGTTTAAATGTTTAAATGTTTAAATGTTTAAATGTTTAAATGTTTAAATGTTTAAATGTTTAAATGTTTAAATGTTTAAATGTTTAAATGTTTAAATGTTTAAATGTTTAAATGTTTAAATGTTTAAATGTTTAAATGTTTAAATGTTTAAATGTTTAAATGTTTAAATGTTTAAATGTTTAAATGTTTAAATGTTTAAATGTTTAAATGTTTAAATGTTTAAATGTTTAAATGTTTAAATGTTTAAATGTTTAAATGTTTAAATGTTTAAATGTTTAAATGTTTAAATGTTTAAATGTTTAAATGTTTAAATGTTTAAATGTTTAAATGTTTAAATGTTTAAATGTTTAAATGTTTAAATGTTTAAATGTTTAAATGTTTAAATGTTTAAATGTTTAAATGTTCAAATGTTTAAATGTTTAAATGTTCAAATGTTTGAATATTTTAATATTTTAATATTTTAATATTTTATTATTTTAATATTTTAATATTTTAATATTTTAATATTTTAATATTTTAATATTTTAATATTTTAATATTTTAATATTTTAATATTTTAATATTTTAATATTTTAATATTTTAATATTTTAATATTTTAATATTTTAATATTTTAATATTTTAATATTTTAATATTTTTTTATTTTAATATTTTAATATTTTATAATTTTATTATTTTAATATTTTAATATTTTAATATTTTATTATTTTAATATTTTAATATTTTAATATTTTAATATTTAAATATTTAAATATTTAAATATTTAAATATTTAAATATTTTATTATTTTAATATTTTAATATTTATTTTTTTTGTGTAGAAACAGTTAAATATGTAAAATTTCTAGTATTTTAATGTCTTAATGCTTAAGTTTTTTAATAATTTGATTTGATTTGAGCTTTTCACAAAATCGTTTGTAAAGTTTTGTATTTAAAATATAACTCGATTTCAAATACTTTTGTTACATGATTCAAATTATTTAAAAAAAATCGTTAAAAAAAAGTTAACACTACGCAACTATAACATTACAATAAAACTTACTGTAACAAAAAATTGGAAAAAAATGCATTATGAGATTTCCAATAACAAAACCATAATATTTGCTGTATTCATGAAATGTACAGTAGTTTTATTGTTTCAATTTATAACATTTCCAATAACAAAACCATGAAATTGACTGTAACCATGAAATCTACGATAGCTTTATCGTCATTCCAATGAAGTTCAAAAAAATCAACCATAAACTAACCATAGATATTATAATATCTATTGTAACTGCATGGTTTTAACAATGCATATCATCATATAATTTTATTCGGGTATCGACATTAGAAAATGATGTGTTGTTTGGGTGGGACTTAGAAAACATCAATTTTCCTGTTTTTAAACCTTTGCATGGCAATATCTCAGCAACTAAGCGTCGTATCAACAAAGTTCAAAAATGCAAAATATAGAGAATTTTCTCAGCTTTTCAAAAATATTTTTTTCAAAAGTGGGCAAACATGTGCACTAATTTAAAAAAATGAAAAACTGCGACTATTTTGAAAAAAGTTACATAAAAATGGATTTAACTTGAAAACGGTGCACTTTATCAAAATTTCACTAAAGTACTTTTTGATTGCAAATTTGATTTTACATCGAAAAATGAAGTTGAAAAATTTTTGCGACCAATTTTTCGATTTTTTGAAAAAATCAGTATTGATTCAAAAATTCATAACTCGGTCAATGATTTTTTGCACAACCTGGAAATTTCTGAAAAGTTGGCATTTTATGTCCTCTGAAACATATCAAAAAATAAAAAAAAATTAAAAATAGTGTTTTTTTGCAAATCAAGTTTTAGTGACAAAAAGTTAAATAAAAAATCACCAAAATTTTTTTTACCGTGTATCATTTTTTTCAGTGTAGTCCATATCCATACCTACAACTTTGCCGAAGACACCAAATCGATCAAAAAATTCCTTCAAAAGATACAGATTTTTGAATTTTCACATATCATTTTTGTATGGCCAGCTGCCAAATTTGTATGGAAAATTATATGGACAAACTAATGATGCAAAATGGCTTCTTTAGGCATACCGAAGGCACCAAAAAAGTTTCAGTAGGATTAAAAAATACAAAAAAAATCGAATGACCGAAATCCTAGAGAACTGCTCTATTATCATAGATAACTTTTTTTCAATGTTTAGTTTTTTGAAGATGAAGAAAAAATAAATACTTGATTCACAGTTAATTAAAATCATTTGAAAAACTCACCTCACAAAAAAATACTATCTTAAAATTACAAAAAATGAAAAACATTTTGTTAATTAAAAAAGTATTGTTGAAAAGAAACTGTAATACTATTGAACAAAAAAAAAGGTAAATATAAATAAGGAATAAATCAAGAGTTTTTTTTTTAATTCAGAAGAGTTTTTTTAAAATACGGAAATCAAAAGATAATAAGGCCGTTACAAATATTTTTCAAAGTTAATGTCCCCTACCCCTTCAAAATCGATCCTAAAAACCAGGTAGCAAAAAATCTTTTTTTTTCAGAAACTTCAAAATTTTAGTGGAAATTGTAATAAAATCAATTGAAAACAATTTTAAATGCATTTTACTGCGTCTAGAATGATTTTTAAGCATGTCTGGGAACGATAGAAAATACTTTGAATTTTTGTGAAATTTAGTTGTACAGAACGCAATTTTTTTTTTCGGCGAAAACATTTTTTTCTTCTGTGTTGAGATATTTAAAAAAAAAAATCATACAAAAATTACTTTTTAAAATTGCTTATAACTTTTCAGGATCGAGTTTTACAGCTTTGGTTCTACAAAGTTGTAGAGCATTAAATTTCCAATGAGAATTTCACTTTTTTTTTGCAATTGTAGTAAGTTTTTTTTTCTTAACTTTTTCTTACTTTCGGTAACCCCTTAGCTACAAGCAACAATAATTCCAAAATGGATTATGATGTACCAACACACAGCTGAAAGGAACTCCAAAACTCTGTTATGTATTCCAAAATAACTTATTGTTTATTGATATTTCACCAATAAAACCGAATTGACAAAAAAGAATTTCACTTTTAGAATATTTGGATGGAAGTAGCCACCGTGTAGGCCAAACCGTAAGAAAATGGTTTTTTCCATACATTTTTCGACTTTTACAAACTTCACCTTCGAGTATCAATGGGTAAATGTTGACCGATTTTGCTCATATTTTACCCACAGTCCTAAAATAGTTCAAGGAACAATATTCAGCTTGTGGAGCAAGGTTTTGATAACAAGTCCTGTATTCTGGGCATCCTACTGACAGGTATCAAATGCATTTTAAAACACTTTTTTCATTCAAATGTTTCAACCATGGCTTCTAACTTAATTTTTTTAATTTTTTTTTGCCTCGGACTTTGTCCAGGAGGGACATAAACTTCAAGATATTTGCAACGGCCTAAGGCCGATGCAAATATTTTTCAAAATTTTGTCTTTATATAAATAAAACTTGTACCAGCCTAATAAATAAATAAAAAAACCGAGTGATTTAATGGGTTTGAAGTTATCAAGAATTTTCAGGGAACAAATAAATAGATAGTTTAAACAATTTGTGAAAAACTAAAGACATTAAAATTTAGAGATTGATTAAGTACAGATTTTTTTTTGAAATTAGAAATAATTCAAGGGAAATAGACTAGAAGATTCAAAGATTTACTCAATTTTTTTGAGTGAGCTGTGATTATTTGTTTAATTTTTACTTTTGCATTTAATTTACTTTTATTTTTTATAAAATTTGATTAAATTATTTATATTTTCTTAAAAAAAATCACAAAATAAATAGGTGTCCCTGGATTAAACAGGTTTGTCTCTTAAAAATATTAAAAATATATTTTATAGTTCAACTTTTTGTGATAAAAAAGTATACAAGTTTGCTGCAAATATTTAATCGATCAGAATAGTTTTTCCAAAAATATAAATTCACCTAATGTAGGTTAAAGCATTTTTATTTATGTCACTTTGCCCAGCAACCTTCAAGAATTATCCGTCCTCCCCTATCTCACCGATTCCTGGTTCGAACACTCTGATGAAAGCCCATTGGAAAACGGCACACAAGACGACGACGACGCGGGGACCGGGAAGAATGTTAATTCAAACATATTTTCAATGTCTATTTGTATCGTCCACGCCGCCGCCGCACTCCCGCGAGATTGCCGATGCGTACGGTAAATCGTCCCGTTTGGGCAGCAAGAGGTTGATCCGAGCCGAGTGGCTTTGAATGCCCTTTCCCAAAGTTTTCCCAACATCAAATGCTCTCTCCCCCACAAGATGCAACCAAAACCGAGGGGTTAGACGAGCTTAGGCATTAACCCGCCGCCGTCGCGTTTGGAAAGCCGGTTTTAAATCCCTGGCACTGGCTGACTAGGCTGGCGGAGACTGGTTGTCCCCAGCATCCATCCTAGCAAAGGTCTATTAGCAGCAGCTTACGGAACGTTCGCGGGATGCAGTCTCAACTGCCTTCTCTCTTCCCGGGTTCGTCGTCGCTCAAGTCTCTGGGTCTGGGGGTTCTCTGTGTATGTATTTGCATGGGAGACGATTTGTTGTTTTGCTTCTTATGCTGCAGGCGGCGAAGCATGTTTTGTTGTTGTTGTTGTGTTGTGCCACCATCCCCCGGACCGCGCTGTATGTCCCTCCGAGGGACGACCTGGCCAAGAACCAGTTTGTGGGGCTGTGATGGGAAACCAAGTGTGACAAATGTGGCCGATGTGCAGTCGAGGTTTGAAAACTGTCGAAAGTAAGGGTATTTTTTGTGGACAATTTGATTCGATTTAAATTTAAAATTACAATTACTTTTTCGCTGCAAAAGTTTTCAAAATTATGTTGTCGTTGTTCAAATTCGAAAAAAAAAATGTTGACGATTTCGGAAACATGTCAATGTATACAAACTCGAGAACATAAAGTTACCGAATTAGCTTACAGGATTTCTATCCGTGTGTGGATCTAGAAAAAAGCTACAAGATTTATTCAACATTAGTCATAATAGCTCGTCGGAAAAAAACGAGTTTTGTAACGAGTTACAGACAATATTTTATGCAATTCCTAAATACTAAATTATTTTTTCAAGTTTTGAAAAAAACGTAGATAATTTTGAATTTTTTCAATTAACTTATTTATTCACTTTATTCGTTTTGAGCTTAACCTTCAAATGTGATGTTCCTTTCACTATTTCAATATATTTGAGAATAAGGAAGCTAAAAATGTCAAAGAAGTTTTTCCGTGGACATAACCAGAATGAAAAAATGGATTCATCCAATTTGGGCATTGTTATAGTACCGCCGGGTCCGGTGGTTTAGTGGTTAGCGTGGTAGCCTCCAAAACCTAGTATGGCCTGGGTTCAATCCCAGACGGACCCGGTAATTTTTCGTGACGAGATTTGCCTGACCAAGCCTTCTATCGGATGGGGAAGTAAAACGTCGGTCCATTTGCGTAAAAAGAGGCTATGGGTGACTCACCACACATAGCCTTCGGACGCCTAGAAATGAGCAGAAACTTGCAACAGAGTCCACAAAAGACCCGGGGGTCGTTAAAGTGGATTGCTTTGCTTTTTTATAGTTTTTTTTGCAGTATATTAAACTAAATTGATTAAGTCATCGCAAATCAAAATCAAATCAAAAATCAAATTATTCGCTCTACAGCTTTGCCTTGGCGTTCTCGATTGCGAGATTCCTACTCGAAACTAGGTGTTCGAAGGCTTGATTGTTGAGGCAATTGCAAACCTCTTTTTACACCTAAGCTTCCATCCACCCCGGGATTCGAACTGACGACCTTTGGATTGTTAGTCCAACTGCCTACCAGCGACTCCACCGAGACAGGACCCAGGGAGACGACTCCTACACCTGGACTGAGCTAACGACCTAACCTTTTTAGGTTAGTCCGGGGCCAACATTTACTTCCCGTCCGACGGAAGGCGTGATCAGACAAATCTCGTCTCGAAAAATGCCACCGGGACCGTCTGGGATCGAACCCAGGCCGACTGGGTGAGAGGCAATCACGGTTACCCCTACACCACGGTCCCGATAAGTCATCGCAAATATGTGTTCTAAATGTTTTATACCCGTAAACTTTTTGAGTGCGGGTTAAAAAAATATTGTTTTGTTTTTTTTTTTCGGAAAAAATAACTATCAAATGATATCTAAACGTTTTTCATGTTAAATGAAAAAACACGGAAAAACTTATTTTGTTTGTAAAAAATTAGGCCATCAACATTTTTTTTTTTAAAATTGTCTCTTCAAGAATTTTGCATAAAATGGAGGCATGAATTCGTATTAAACTGGATTTTTCATTGCAATCAAATTTAAAACATATAAATACTGATAACTTGATGATTAAACATTTATCTTTAGAATTAAACATTAAAATTTCTAATTCAAAAGGAAACTTGATTAAAAATATTTTTTTAACATAATTTGAATTTTTAACTGTTCTAATGTTTGAGCTACTTAAAAAAAAGAACACAATTTAAGATTTAGTTATTTTTTGGCATTCTCTTTCCTTTACCCATCGAAGCCAAAGATCAAAAAACATTATGTCTAACTGTTTAGTATATGTATGAATTAAATTAATTTAAATTTTATGTTTAAATTTTTTTACTGTTTATTTTTTTCCTTGGTATCGAAATTATGAGTGTTCTCAGTTCTGAAGCATTTTAAAAAAAGGTTTCTATTTTTTTTGTTACTATTGCTGTCAACAGTTTTTTATGTTTTAAATTATTTAGAAACTTTGTTAGGTGGTAGATTTTTTTTTAAATAGTCCCTGTTATTTAAAGTTCTAGAAAAGTCGAGAATTTGAAAATAGGTTTTAGGGGCCCCTTGCAAAGTGGACATTCTCGGAAAATTTGATTTTTATTAATTTTTTTTCAACAGGGGCATTTTTTTTTATTAATGCTGAGATTTTTTTTCTTGAAGATCATTAAAAAAATCTGTTAGCACTAAAGTCTATACAATATATTGGTGCATTTTTTTTGTTTATATGAAACAAGATAAATTCGTTCTACATGTCCAAATACCTAACACACTTTCAATATAGTTTCAGAATTTTAAATTCACCATGAACATTTGAAAAAATGCAAAAAAAAAGTCAAAGCTTTGCTTATTGTCCGAAAATAGTTACCGTAAACCGGGCTGACACTGATAGGATTTCAAATAATTGTTGGAATATTTTCAAACTGGTTTGTTTTAAGATTATTATTTTTTATCATTTTTTTTATTATTTTTAATATATATAGTGGGATAGGCCACACAAGGTCCCTGCACTATTTAAAAATAAATAAATAAATAAAATAAAAGTGTTTTAAATAATAATTGCATTTCCAATATTTTAATTTCCGGGGTGACTTTGGTAGTCATAGTTTTTCTTATTATAATCGGATTTAATGTGTGAAAAAGTGATTTTGAAGTCAAATGTACCATTACTAAGGTTGATGCTATAGTTTTAAAGAAAAAATCAATGTTATTATTTACTAAACCACAACATACATATAAATTTGAGTTGAAATTGATGAAAGTCAAAATTTTGTTAAAAAAAATTGTTTTAAAACTAGTTTTGTTTATAAAAATACCTATTAATGTTGTAAATATTTTAAACTAAATAAGACGCATGAATCAAAAGTTTTTGCGTTTCATGTAAAATTGGTTCTACTGAAAATGCCTATAGGTTCGATGATTTTTTTTTCGAATTGTGTTTCAAAACACAAAAAATCTATTGTTTTATAACTAATTTTGGAAAATTGTCCAAAGAATCTGAAAATGCAGTTCGTTTTCTGATTCGAACTGATTAGCATTGAGAAAAGCATAACACTTTGAGAGTATTAAAATAAACCTACTTATAATTTTCGTAATTATAGTTAACTAACTTTTTCAACTTTTCAAAATTTGTTGAAAACTATGTCTTAGCTCAAATAATTTTTTGATAAAATGCTACTTTCGTCACTGTTGCGACGCATAAAACTCTTCCAACCGGCTAGACCTGTCCCTCCCTCCATCGCTGGATTAGCCTGCCTTTGGCTCAATTGCACTCTTCAACGCGTCGTTGGTTGATATTAAGAGGGAGAGGGGGCGCACTAGCCGAGAGAACTCCAGCAAGTTGGCTGCAGCGTTTTAAAAGTCATGCTCTCGCACATCGCAAGAATTTATGTGTACACTATTCATAACTTTTATGCTGCCGCAGTCCTTCCTTCCCAAGCCCCGCTCAAACATCAAGATGTTTTCGCTGGAATCTGCCGGTCTTCGTCGTCATCGGTAGTAGTACATAGTTGTGTTTATGTTCACACAATGCAACGAACTTCCTTTCTTCCTCCGGATTCTGAGGGGGGGGGGGGGGGAGATTTGGGATGGAGGGGGAAGTTGTCATTGATCTCGGAGTCGTGGGATGCACGCAGACTGGAAAATCCGGCATCGTTCGCTCCCCTGCAGGATTGTTGAACCAGCTGCCGACGTTGCACCCAAAGCAAGAATGATGCTAATTTTCCTGTGTGTTTTCTTAGTGGTTTGAGCTATGCATGGGTTAGACGTGTTTGAACAGGGACGAGGAACTCCGTTGCGGCAATTTGACGAAGCAACGGAAACTTGGCAAAAGTTGGTTAAATTGAAAATAATTGAGCAGCCATGCCCGCGGTATTCCAATTTTTCCCCCGTTCGGCGGAGCTGAGAGTCTCTCAGGGACATTCCGCGTAGATCGTAATCAAGCCGCGCGTGAAGCGCGCCCTGATGGATTGTTTAATTTTAATTTCGTATTTGCAAATGCCCGTCTTTCCCAGAACGCCCTGAACAGCCGACACAAGCGAATTCTAACCACCGTCTTTTTTTTTCCTCATATTTCGTTTATTTCAGCACGCTGAGGGTCCGACCACGCCAGGTTTTTGCACTTGTAGCAAAATAAACACGATAGACAACGACTGCGCCGACCGCCGAGGAAGGTGGCACTGACCGCGAACTAAACCACCACGCCGGAAGAAGAAGCCTCATCATCATTATTTTGGAATTGAACCACGGCAGCAGAACGAAGAAGCGGTTCGGAGTATTTGTATTGTGAAGAACCTGTGTGAAGAGAACATCATTCAGCGTGGCCAAGAATCGATTGGACGTGGTCTACCGGTTGATTGAGGAACAGCAGTAGTGGGTGGCCGGCTCAAGAACCGCTCCTCGAGACATCCGTCCCAGGCCCTTCTTCTCCACGTGGTCTACCACGGCCGGTACCGGAAGTGTGCTGGGTTGGGCCGTTCACGCTGGGGGAAGTAATCGTTGATATGTTTGTGTGATTTTCAGCTCATTTCCATAATATTCCATATGTGCTGCGCGCGCGTTGAACCTCGCAACCGGTAGTGTAGAGGCACGTGATTTTTTATTGTGTTGTTGCTGAAGTTGCTGGTGGGCTAGGGAAGTACCGCCTAGGCAGCGCTCAACTCGACCAGAACGTTATTGGAAGAGGTCCGAATCGGACGGTGGTGAAGTGTGTGTGCGTGTGTGAGTTACCATTTCGGGCAAACCCAGCCCTCGATCGCGCCAGTTTTTAAAAGGAAGCACAGTGCGTTAATTTTTCCCCCGCGCCGATGGAAAGGCATAAAATTGATAAGTGCTATGAGTGAGCCGGGCAATCCGACGTGTTTACGAGTTCCGTGGATAATTTGCGTGCAGCAGTAGAAGAAGAAAACAAAGTCGCGGGCGCGATGGGTTTGGCCTCGTCCAAGGCGGCCAACAGTATTGCCGCGAGCAGCAGCAACGGTGGCGGCTCCAAGTGCGTCGACAATGTCATTATTGGCACCCACAACCACCATCCGGATATTCAGCAGCCCTGCTCGCTGCTGCCGTCGCCCTCGAGCGGCTTCAGCATCGGGGGTGGGATCGATACCTGGAAGCCGGCGGCGTCCAGCTGTCACGTACGGCAGGCTAGCATCCGGTCGCGCAACCTGCAGCCCATGCCGGACATTGGCGAGCTGGACCGGCGGTTCGCGAAAGTGCTGGTGAGTTCATTTGAATATTCTTGTTTGAGGTGCGAGTGTGTATTTGTGTGTGGGTTCCTTTTTAGAAGGGCTCGTCAATATTTGAACCAACGGTACATTATTAGTCGTGCACGTTCCGAATGTGCCTGGGGGCGAACGGAACTTTATAACGGTGTCGACTCTACTTTAAAAATAAAACAAATAAATTATATACGTACTTTTTTTTTACTTTTTATTCGAGTTCAGTGACTTTATATAAGAGCAGGTCTCTAGAATTGCGCAAAGAAAAAATCTGTTTTCAACTTCTGTACTTTTTTAATGATTTGCATGAAACTTTTAAGGACAATTGTCCATCGATTTTTAAGGCCAAATAAACCATCTAGCATTATTATTGGTTTCTCCGTTCAAGTCTCCATACAAATTTGGGGGCTGTCCATAAAAATGGCTATGCAGATATTTGAAAATCTGTATCTTGATTGAGAAAGGATTTTTTGATCGATTCGATGTCTTTACTCATTTTTTGAATTACCTTGTTATTGCAAAACCCGAAACATATTGACAAATTTCCCAAAATTGTTTTTTTTTTCATTTTTTGATATTTTTAGTGTACAGACAGTGCCAACATTCAAGCTATGATGGACGTTTAGTATTTCGCTCATTAATGTTTTTTAAGAAGTCTTTTTAGTATAAAAAAATCACTCGAAAAAGCTTCCAAAAATCATTTCTGGATGTTGAATCGAATTTGGAATCAAAAAATTCTTATATAAATATTCGACAAATTTTAGGGTTAAAGCAATATTTAAGTAAAAAAAATAAGATTTTTTTATTTTTTTTTTGTAGTTTCCATTTCTATTCATTTTTAAAAAATATATGGGTAATTCTCCGCCAACTCACACAGCAGTTGCCCCGACCCCTCTTCGATTTGCGTGAAACTTTGTCCTAAGGGGTAACTTTTGTCCCTGATCACGAATCCGAGGTTCGTTTTTTGATATCTCGTGACGGAGGGGCGGTACGACCCCTTCCATTTTTGAACATGCGAAAAGGAGGTGTTTTTTAATAATTTGCAGCCTGAAACGGTGATGAGATAGAAATTAGACGCCCGATTTGATGGCGTACTCAAAATTCCGAAAAAAAACGTATTTTTCATCGAAAAAAACACTAAAAAAGTTTTAAAAAATCTCCCATTTTCCGTTACTCGACTGTAAAAGATTTTGGAACATGTCATTTTATGGGAAATTTAATGTACTTTTCGAATCTACATTGTCCCAGAAGGGTCATTTTTTCATTTAGAACAAAAATTTTCATTTTAAAAGCGGGTCGGGGCAGTTTTTCCCGATTTCGTGTGAGTTGGTAGAGGATTACCCATATGTGAGAAGCTGAAAAATCCTCTACCATTGTCATTTAGGGACATTCTTGATCCAACCTTTGGCTGCTGAAATATAACCTCGCAGAAATGAAAAATACTAAAATAGTAGTTTATGCAACAAATTGCAAAAAGAAGATTTTTTCAGCACGTGTCATACATTTATCCAACGAGGTTCACCGAGTTTGGTAAGTTTGACGAGTGCTGAAAAAATCAACTTTTGCAACAAGTTCCATATAACATTTTTTGCAATCCCGAAAAAAACTCTTTGAGTGAAATTATAAGTCAAATGTTCATGTATTTTATCAATTAACAGTTTAAATCAAAATAATGCTGAAAAGTATTACTTTTCAAAACAAGTGCTAAAAAGTTCAACTTTTCAGCATCCATTTCAGTGCTGAAAAGTTCAACATTTCAGCATTTATTTTGAAAAGTTTTGCTATTCGATTCTGTTATTTTTGGTACAGAAAAGTATGTTTTTTTATCGTTCAAGAATGAAAAGGAAACGTAAGTAGTTTCACGACGGAATTCTAAAAAAGTGTTTTTTTCCAATTGCACGGAAAAAAAATAATTCCCTTAATCGTGAATTGTTGTTCAACAAGTCATGAGCCACTAAGAAACTTATTCATGAGTTTGGTGCATTTGCACTGTAAACCGTGAATACATTCCTTTGTGCTTCTCAAATTCATGAACACAATTCACGATTTTCGGATCTGACTTTTTTCCGTGTGCCCTCAAATTTCAATCGATGATATCTTGGAAACTATTGATTCGATTTTAATGTTAAAATTTGAAGCTTGAGTGAAATTTGTATAATCGATTGAATCAAATATTTTCAGATTTTTTAAATCACGACTTACATCTTTAAAGGGCAAATAATTCGATATACTGCCCATGATCGCATAAATGTCCCATATGCATTTTCATCACTTTTGAGTTATTGATGCAGTTTGGTTCAAAATCGTGTGCTCTTTCAAAAGAGCCTATAACATCCGGTACTTTGTTCTAAACATCAGGAGTAAATCCAGTTTTTTCGTGAAAACTTAACACGTAGCCTTATGTGTGGGACAAACTTCAAATGCGTTTTTCTCAGCTTGCTGTTTTTGCATATGGGACATTTATGCGAACATGGGCAGTATAGCTCTTTTGCATTTAGATTATTTAAAAAAAAAATTTCAGAAAATAATAACGTCATGATTCGGAATCCGGACACTTAGTAGCATATCATTTTTGTTATTGGCAAAATATCATGTAATTAGTTGGAAATGTTAAAATATCATCAGGGTGTACTATAAACACTAAACAGTCAATTTTAAAAAAACAGCATGCAAAATATGTATTTTTTCATTTAGAACAAAAATTTTCATTTTAAAAGCGGGTCGGGGCAGTTTTTCCCGATTTCGTGTGAGTTGGTAGAGGATTACCCATATGTGAGAAGCTGAAAAATCCTCTACCATTGTCATTTAGGGACATTCTTGATCCAACCTTTGGCTGCTGAAATATAACCTCGCAGAAATGAAAAATACTAAAATAGTAGTTTATGCAACAAATTGCAAAAAGAAGATTTTTTCAGCACGTGTCATACATTTATCCAACGAGGTTCACCGAGTTTGGTAAGTTTGACGAGTGCTGAAAAAATCAACTTTTGCAACAAGTTCCATATAACATTTTTTGCAATCCCGAAAAAAACTCTTTGAGTGAAATTATAAGTCAAATGTTCATGTATTTTATCAATTAACAGTTTAAATCAAAATAATGCTGAAAAGTATTACTTTTCAAAACAAGTGCTAAAAAGTTCAACTTTTCAGCATCCATTTCAGTGCTGAAAAGTTCAACATTTCAGCATTTATTTTGAAAAGTTTTGCTATTCGATTCTGTTATTTTTGGTACAGAAAAGTATGTTTTTTTATCGTTCAAGAATGAAAAGGAAACGTAAGTAGTTTCACGACGGAATTCTAAAAAAGTGTTTTTTTCCAATTGCACGGAAAAAAAATAATTCCCTTAATCGTGAATTGTTGTTCAACAAGTCATGAGCCACTAAGAAACTTATTCATGAGTTTGGTGCATTTGCACTGTAAACCGTGAATACATTCCTTTGTGCTTCTCAAATTCATGAACACAATTCACGATTTTCGGATCTGACTTTTTTCCGTGTGCCCTCAAATTTCAATCGATGATATCTTGGAAACTATTGATTCGATTTTAATGTTAAAATTTGAAGCTTGAGTGAAATTTGTATAATCGATTGAATCAAATATTTTCAGATTTTTTAAATCACGACTTACATCTTTAAAGGGCAAATAATTCGATATACTGCCCATGATCGCATAAATGTCCCATATGCATTTTCATCACTTTTGAGTTATTGATGCAGTTTGGTTCAAAATCGTGTGCTCTTTCAAAAGAGCCTATAACATCCGGTACTTTGTTCTAAACATCAGGAGTAAATCCAGTTTTTTCGTGAAAACTTAACACGTAGCCTTATGTGTGGGACAAACTTCAAATGCGTTTTTCTCAGCTTGCTGTTTTTGCATATGGGACATTTATGCGAACATGGGCAGTATAGCTCTTTTGCATTTAGATTATTTAAAAAAAAAATTTCAGAAAATAATAACGTCATGATTCGGAATCCGGACACTTAGTAGCATATCATTTTTGTTATTGGCAAAATATCATGTAATTAGTTGGAAATGTTAAAATATCATCAGGGTGTACTATAAACACTAAACAGTCAATTTTAAAAAAACAGCATGCAAAATATGTATTTTCTAAAAAAAAATCATCAGAATTTTAAAAATAAAATGACTTGTTGTGCTTCGAATCCCGGACACAAAACTGATTCGAAATCCGGACACTCGTGTTTGCTTATGAATAGCAAAAATGTGAACTAAAATTTTAGTGAAAGGCATTCTTTATGTATTAAACAGACTGTTAACATCAAAACAATCAATATTTTGTGTAACCATTTGGTAGAATTTCAGGGAATCAGAACCATAATTTTCTGCTTTATTTTCCCGTTGCTTAGGACGCCTATGAAATGTTTCAGTGAAAATTTCCGTTTTTTGTGAATTCATATTTTAATTTTTAGCTTTTGAAAGTTATTTTTGCATTTTTTTCCTTATCTGTCCAATTCGTTCTCCTTAGTACCAGTAAACTCTCTTCCCATTTCGAACAAATCAGCTGTTGAAAGGTAGTCCATATCTCAGCTCAGGATAACAACTGCACCAATGTAATTGTTAAAGCAACATAATAAAATGAAATGAAAAATATTTTAATTTTATTTTATTGTGTTCACACTTTGATTTTTTTTACCGAATTCGGTAGTGTTTACCGAATGTTCAACTGCTGAACAGTTCGGTCAACTAAAAATTACCGAATTCGGTAGAAACTTATCGAAATTCGGTAATGAAGTTCATTATTGTTCATCGTACAACCGGAATTCGGTAAAATTTTGTTCATTTTGACAGATGGTTTACCGATCTAAACTTTACCGCTTTTTCAATCACCAAATTCAGTTACAAAAAATCTTAGTGTGTTGGCACTGAATACAGCCTTCAAATAAATTTTAAATAAAAGTTGATGTGAAAATTCATCAAATAGCACCGTTTTGACCATTATTATGCATTCTTGATAAAACAAGATGGGGTGTCCGGGTTTCGAAGCATGACGTTATTTTCGGTATATTCGGTACGCGAAAACTATTGGTTAGATATTCGATGTTAAAAATATAATAAAAGTAAGTAGTTTTGCAAAAAAATAATAATATTTTTTTGATGCCTTTTTTGGGTCGTTGAGCTCAATATGACCCCAAAAATGGCATTAGAAATTTTGATTTCAAGGTGGTGGTGATAAAATATTGAGAATATAATTGATTATTAGAAACTTCCAATAATCAAGACAAGACTGTATTTTGTTTTGCATGATTTATGAAAGCATTTAATTAAAAAATTATTAAAGAAAATATAAACATTATATAAATTTTTCGATATACACTATTTATGCCAACCTGGTCATCTAAAAAAAATATGGTTGTTTCACCAAAACTCGACACCCTGTTCAAAATCCTCCCTTCTCTCGTCATCCCATCGCGGGTGAACTTGAACAAGAACTCACATCTTTCTTTGTGTCCGTCGTCCACGACGACCGTCTGTTGATGCCTCGGGTGCAGCAGCTCAACCCTAAACACGAAGCTGCTGCAGCCTGTGAAGATGCTCCCTGCTAATGTAAATATTTACACGTTTCGAACGCCACCAGGCCAGACGACGACGACCGGGTCGGGTCGTCGAGCACATGTGCTCGATTGCCCTTCAAAGACCCTCCCGGTTTGGGGGGCCACTCTTCGTCATCGCATAAGCTCAAGAGGTGCGTTATGAGCTTATTTAACGAGCCACTTCTGGATGGTGGATGTCGCAAGACGAGGACGCGGTTTGAAGTGTGAAGTCTCTCGCTCTCTTGGAAGATTGAGATTCGTTGAAACAATTCTATTAGTTTTTAACAATTTTGGTTTATTTGCACTTAAGGCCACCATCAAGACATCACTTTGGGTTTACTTTAGAGCCACTCGTAGAAAGAGTACGGGCTGCTCCCCAAGCTGTAATACTCCAGTGGTGTCACGCCGATGCTTGCAGTTGGTGCGTAGCCATAGCCGAACTCCTCCATGTGACGCTGGCTTCGGCCAACCGACTTGTGATGGTGATGATGGTGGACCACTTTTGGGCTGGCCGCGTAATCCTGCTGGTAACTTGCGCCGCGATCCGTGGGTCCGAACCGGATTCGGTTGATGTTTTTCCTGATGGATATTACTGGCGCGGCTTGCACCGCTGCAACGATGCACAGTAGAAGCACTAAGAACTTGAACATTTTCGAGAACCTGCGTTGAGGAAGAATGGTTTCTGTAGACTGATGTTTAATTACGATTGGTAGAATGTTTTTATACACTTTTAGTATCAAGTTGAGTTCAACCTTTTCCTAAGGTCAGCTTACGAAATTTTAAATTGGTAGAAAATTGTTAATTGAAACCGACACATTTGATGGAAGATGCTATTGAACTGAGCTTTCCAACCAGCTTTATCGAACATTCATTTCCGAATGAAAACATGTTTTGAGCATAACAGCAGGTTGGCAAATCGAAACGCACTCTGTAGAACAGCTTGTTGGGCACAGCTGAATGAACACCTGAACTTGCTTTAAATTGTTTTGAAGAGCACTGCAAACTCAATATCACTGATAGGAGAATTAAGCTTATAGAAAATGTTTAACTCGATTGAACAAAATGGTTCTACAAGTGACAGGAAAATCATAAAAATGCACGAGGTCAAATGTTATGCAATTGCATCAAGTGTTCAACAAACGATCCTTTGATCCAGTGGGAATGACAGGTTACTGGCAGAATTCCGCTAACAAGGCATGAATTCAAATTGAAATTTCAAAAGGTAACCCTGGCTATAGCTTAATAAACCCGTTTCAAAAGACTCTATTCTCGTGTCACCCTGTCGTCTCAATCATGCCTGTGTGCTGATGTCGCCTTTGTTCGCCGCCAGGGCAACTCCATCAATTGCACCATGATGCGGAAGTGCAATCAATTACACACATGTACACAAATGTTTGCTTGCTTGTCCACGTCATCTTGTACAATGATTAGTACGAGCAAACAACGAAGAAACTCAATACCCACCGAGCTCAAGAGATTCATTCATTACTGCAGTGGGCATCGACTCATCCTGCTGCGTTCACAACTTGGCACTGATTTGGTCAAGATCTGTAAAAAAAAACGCTTCTCGTTAATCGTAAATCCCTGCATTGCTGCTTCTGCTACTGCTGTTGATAAGATACCAGAATTCCTGGAACATGATGCAGCGCACAACCAGCTGTTTCATCGACCATCATCAATACGAGTCAAGCCGAAGCTTATCGGATACCCTCAAAATTCCTGTCACTTGTCGATGGTGGTGGTGATTTCATGCGGAAACGAAGGAATTACCTCGGACTTATTGGTTCTTCCGTTTTATGTTTACCGTTCCCCGCATTTTTGCTTCTCATTCTAGTGCTGCATTTTCCAGGAAATTAATTTACATAAATAAAGCAAATCCCTGTCCATCACCATCGACGACTAATTATGCAAATTTGATTTGTACCCATCGTAGACAAAAAAGTAAACATTACTCAGCTTCAGTGCTGCTGGTGTCCGGACCTGGGATGTAAATTAGCATAGTTCGAAGATTTTATTGCAGGTAATTCTGCATTTCGTACAGGTTCAGTCTTGCTTGTCCTGATTGCTTTAGCAGTTTCAGTACCGATTGAAGGAATTGGTCTAACGATGGACCAAGCGTGGGAAGATCCACCTTCTGGAAAGAAATTCGTTTTTTGTGGAACTTGTTTCGAGTTTTGAGAAAACAAACCAAGGGATACCTACCTAGATAGTACAAAAAAGCACACAGGCATCGAGTTGTTGTCTGATCATGTGACCCTTTCGAACGATACCCGTTCAGTGCACTCACATGACCGGTAGTTGCTGAACTACTCGTATAGAACATGACAAATCAGTCGAGCGTTACGGCCAAAACAACAACCAACGCCACAGGCATCTCTGTACGTATAGAACAATAAGCATGCATTTACGGATGTTACAAATTACTACTATCTAGTCGCAGTAAAAGTGGGTAATTGAACTTAGCTTTTCATCTCGAAGGGTTGTGAGTCGCAGTTTGCCATCTAGGCTGCGCCTCGTAGATCGACATCAGAGTACCGATCGTAAGCGATAGAAAGCGCGAGTTGTATGACCTTTACGCCAAGCGACTCCCCCTTCGGAACATCTGACGTAACTCGCAACGGCGCGGCGAACCAGAAACCGTATTATAAAAGGCCAAACCAAGTGGTAATGGTTGATTGGTTGATTGCCGAGTACCGACTCCACTCCCTCTCTCAAGCTTCCAAAAATGGCTTTGCATATGGCGCACCGTGAAGCATCGTCGTTCTGGTGGTGTCGCGAACGGCTCCATGACTTTGAACTTGCCCAGTGATACTGGCTGGCGGGTTTGTGTTTTTGGGGGGGCTGATCCATGGCGCGCACCGTATCTAGATCATGGTCTCGACGGAGCGCCGCGACGAAATGATCCCCAGCCCCAAACTTTCAACTGCAATCAAACCGCAACAAAAAATTCGCGACTTATTAGCGCAACGAACGAAACGACGGATGACGAATTTATTAGCATGCGGTCACCAGCGGCGTGGCGCGGAACGGGTTGAGAAGGTCATACCTTCGAGCGTCAGCGGATCGGGCCCAGGTATGACTCAGCTGACAAGCTGTCTTGTTTGCACACTTAATCGCGCGAGAAGTCGCGCAAAAGACAAAAGGATCGAGCTTTGAATCTGTATACTCTGAGCGATGATGAATTACCAATTTCGTATGGTAATGTCCGAGATGATCTGTGCCGGACTTCGGATCTACAACTAGCGATGTACATCCATATAATATCAGATATCGTTCGTTTGGGTGTACAATTTGTGTCATTACAATGAGTTCACTGTGAAAGGTACAAGTGCGGTTTCCGGGTCAGTTATGGACAGCCTATCGTTCTAGCGGTCTGAGCAGTCGTAACTCCCTTATCGGCGCTTGCCGCGGTAGTGGTAAGCGACTGAACTGCGTCGTTGTATTCGCTGAAAGTCACTCTCGCGCGACAGGCCCGAATGAATTACGTGAGTTGTAGTGCGCGATAAGCCGTTTGTTTGCTGACGCGATTACTCGAGAGTGCCTCAAGACGCGCCGAGTTCTGTAACTTGTTTTGCGCGATCTAATCTTAACTCTTTCATCGCGCATCTCCCGAGCTACACTAACAATGTATTACCGTATCAAATCTACGCACAAGATCCCATTAGCTCCGCTCATTTGCATGCGAATAGTGTTGTGTCCCAGCGCGACGCAGACTTCCGCCTGGTTGTCGTCCACGAGTCGGTGGCGAATTAAGCAGCGCGCTCGGCTTAATATCTTTCCTTTCTTTATGGACGCTATCGGTTGATCTTGCGCGCGCCCTGTCAGTGGTCCCCGGGAGACCCATAACTTTGCCCTCTGAACGACGACGACGATAGTTATGACGTGTCGTGTACGGGATCCAAAAAACCACCCGCCACGAAGATCACGATCGAGCGCGATGCAGCGGGAGCAGCATCGACCTTCTCCTAATGGTGTTTTCAAGTTGCAGATGTTGGCACCGCGATAAGCCACGGGTTGATCTCTCCCCGGCTGAGGCCGGTATGTACCACCGGTATCGCGACGTCCAGAACCTCACCGCATGTACTCGCGCCACACAATGAATAGGCTATAAATTTAACACTGTTGAACGCGTCGTCGCGTAGAGTTCCCTCGTAGGCAGGCACAGATGGTGACCGGATGCGTCCAATTCAGGCGCTTAATGGCTTCATATGTCCCTCCGAATATTATTGATTTTTATTAAGTTGATGACCCGTGGTTGAACCTCGCGTGCGGACCACACTGACGACTTCGGGTCAATTGCCAGCGAAAAGTTTTCCTTTTCCGTCCCTTCTGATGTAGTCAGGGGGTGACCAAATCCGATTTGTTTTATGGCGAAGAAGCGTTAAAAAATTACAGTTGTTACAACATGCTCGTACGGATTTTGATACGACCCATTGAGATTCTTATAGCGCATTCAATTTTCATTATTGCATTTCATTGCCGGATTATTTCGCTCTTTGTTTTGATTACCTCCTCCCCTTCGTGGGGATCCACCAAGTTCAGCGGTGATCATGAACGTAATCTCTCGGTGTGATTGCGTGTCTAAGTTGAATTTCAAGGTGATTTAAATTGACTTCACCTACCCCGCGTACCGCCAACCTCTTCAAGACTGCGAGGAAGCAGACAGTCCTGAGAGATGTACCCGCAGCACCGGTTTTAATTGGATCGATGCATTATCCGTTTTCGCCATACATACCGGCTGCCAGCGACAACAACCACGGTACAGAGTGTACACAATCGGGTCATGATTCATGCGTCGTCCGCGCAAACACCCACCACCGGCTCCGGTGGTGTTTCAAGCCGTTGTTGCGGAGTTTTTAAATGGAAATCCTTCTCTACTCAATGAAGCCTTTGGTGGTGTGCGAGTGGTTCAGGAAATCTGTGTCAAAGCGATTTACTTCGACACCTCTCTTGGCTTTGTGTGTGTGTTTTGTTCAGCAGTTATGCTCCATTATGTTTTCCCAACAGTTGATGAGTAATGCTTGGCTTCATGAATGACGAGAAGGTTGAGGTAATCGGTGTAATTTGAACACATCGTATAGAGCTTGACCGACCATTTGTTTACCCAACAAGCACAAAGATGCTTAGGGGTTCAATGATTAAATGTCACGTGGGACCACAAATTTGTAATAATTTTTCAAAAGGACATAACCTTCACAACTAGAGTTTTTTTTTTAAAGGACCTATAATCTATTGTCTTTCATATGTTTATAGGACCTTATAAAAAAAAAACTCTGGACATGTAAACAAACTGAGATTCAAAAGAAAACGAATAATAGGAACAAAATTGGAACTAATGTAATCTCATACATCTCAAAACAGCTTTCTGTACATATTTGATGTAATAATTTCATTTAAAAAAACTAGTATAAAATGGGTTTAATGTATCACTGAGACCTTTTAGTTTGAAAAGTTTTATAAATCTTCAACTGATACAACAGCAGCAGTCTCCAGATTAAGACTTAAGTGTTTATAAGCATGATTTTTTTCTTATAGTTAAAACAGGGTGGCCACCTCGGGAAAAAAAAACAGGAAGAACTCGGGATTTTTTTCACCGAGAATTGTTCTTAAACCGGAAAAAATATTTTAAGTTTTTTTTTTATATTTGACAAACTCCTTTTAATTGAATTCAATATGTTCTTTTTTCTATATAAATATTATTCTATGAATTTAAGTTAAGAATTCGGGAAAACTATTTTTGAATTTATGTAATAGATTCAAGCTTCTTGACCTTGATTAATTTTGGGAAGCCCATGATTTTTTCTTTGGCGAACTTGTTTTTTTTTTTAATTTCAAAATGAATTTTTATTGGAGGCAATTTTTCTTATTAAATTTGCGTATCAGTTTTTAGAATTATATTCAGAAAAAATACACAGCCTTATGATTTTTTAAGTCTGATTAATAATTCAATAAGAACCATAAACAACCGACTTATTAACGGTAAGTGTTGAAGTTCCACTTTTTTAAGTGGATTAGGGAAAATCTCCTCGGTATCTCCAAGCATGTTTCGCTTGGAGTTGGGCGGTTTTGGAACGGTATAAGGTCTAGGCAAGCGTTGCAACCACCGATAGCATAGTGTGTTTAAGGGTTATAGTTCTTTCAAGGCAAGCAATCGGATGCTGCTGTCGAGGCAATTCCCGTTTATTTTTTCATGGCACCGGTTTTTTTTTAATATTTTATGACACTTTTCCAGCACTGCTGCCAAAGTATTCATAGATTTGTATGGACTTATGATTTCAAAGGGCTTTTTGTAAGAGAAAAGTACTCACAACTATTACAAATAGATTTGATACCCCTTTCAACATTTTGAAGAAATCTTAAGCAAAATGTTTCTTATTCATCCAAACTTTTAATTTTCTACAAGTTACAGCAATTTCACATTAAACCTGTACATTTGTGTTCAAAATATAACAAGTTTAGCATGCAAAATATCTAAAAAACTTAAAATTTTCTTTTTTAGACCAAAATTGAGCATGTTTACAAAAGCTGGTAATTTTTGTTTACAAAACTTTTGAAAAATGGTTCAAACTGCAGTAAGTTATGTACACAGAAAAAAAAATCATGGTAATATTACATCTGGGAAGGGGTACCGTAAAACGGGGTGACTTTGATAGCCGGGGTGACTTTGATAGGTTTGAGATTTTTCCGCAAAATGAAGAGTACAATTAAAATACGTAAGGAATGGTTCAGAAACATACTGACCGTGGTAGAGAAGTGTTCAAAGTACCTCAAGAAGAACTTTCATAAATTTTTGACAAGTTTAAAAAGTTAGTTAACTATAGTTAAGAAAATGTTGATGAAAGTCATTAATTTAAACTTCTCAAAGTGTCATGATTTTCTCAATGAACATGATTTTTAATCGGAAAACGGAATGCATTTTCGGATTCTTTGGACAATTTTCCACTAGGAGAAGGTTAAAAAAGTTTGTAAATAATAAATAATATGTGTTTTTGAAACACAATTAAAAAAAACTCCAAATTTATAGGCAATTTCAGTTGAACAAATTTCATGTAAATTGTGAAAACTTGTGATTCGTGCTTCGAATTCAGTATAAAATGCAATATAAATCGATAATTTTATAAAAAAAACTTGTTTTAACAAGTTTCAGGCAATATTCCGACTTTTTAACAATTTTAAATGTATTTATATGTAAATTTATATGTATTTTTCTAAAAAGTTAATACACTTAGTTAACTAAATATAAACATTGATTGTATTTCTTAAAAACTATATCAGCTACTTTAGTGATGGTACATTTAGCGTACATATAAAGTTTGAACATCTTAAATATGATTTTAACAAGAAAAACTATGACTATCAAAGTCACCCCGGAATTAAAACTAAGAATTTTTAACGGTTCTATTTTTCTAAACATTTTTGAAAAAACTTTTTTTCCGAAACAGTACATGGACTTTGTGTGGCCTACCCCAGTACATGTTTTAAAAATAATAATGTTGAGAAAAACCTTACCTGTTGGAAAATATTCTAAAAACAAATTGAAATCCTATCAAAGTCACCCCGGTTTACGGTACATCTTTTATGTCAGAAAAAAGGTGTAATTTTACCTCTGGAAATGTGTAATTTTACCACTTTTCTGGTGTAATGTCACTTTTTCAGTCTAAATTGAGGTAAAATTACATCATTAAAGAGGTAATATTCAACCTTCCAAAATTAAAGCTTCCAAATTTAAATTATTTTTTTCTGTGTACAACTATACTAAAGGAAACTATGTACGAAAACCCAGCCCAATTATTTAATCTTGAGGCTGATTCCAGTGACTGTAAAAATGCAGGGATCAAGTCTCCCTAAACGCACTTTTTTAAACAATTGATTGTAAAAATAGTATGACGATAAAATGCGTAAGGGTTTTGGAGTTGATATGTTTATCAAACAATTCATGCATAAAAAAATATTTTTTCGAATAATTTTTGAGTGTTTTCTATACTTATCAAAACAAAGAAAAAAGATCTCTTGGAAGTTTTTTGCAGCACTTTTTAGAAAAATGTGTGTAACTCAAACTAAACATTTTTAAATTTTTTTCTTTGTTTTCTACAATGAGTTTTAGTCAATTTCGCACAACTTTCTAGAACAAAGCTAATTGTTTTACCCACATGCTGACGAGATACAGGCTTGGGATCAAGTGTCCCCGGGGATCAAGTCTCCCCACTCTCCCCTACATGAAGGGTATTCACATAAATGTTGTTAACTATGCATTTCTCCAAATCTTTTCTACCATTTTTTTTAATTATAAGTGCCATTTCCTGATTATCAGTAATTATTTGTGTAATTCTTTAATAATTTTAAATTTTTATTATTTAGAATTTGGAAAAAAAAAACTGTAAGGCTGGAGATAAAAAATCCTAAGTATTATGGAAACTCGAGATTTGGATTGAAAATTGATGAAACTTGTATTCAAGATCTTTTGAATGCTTTCTTGATGAATGAAAAAATATTAAACCAAAAGTTTGCGTTCAAGAAGTATTTTGATACTAATTTCAGATTAAAAAACATTGTAATTTGATATACCTAACAGCATTCCGGGAAAATTCCTTCTGGTCTCAACAGACAACCGAGAAATTAAAAAAAAACTTGTGGCCACCCTGACTTATAATATTACTGGTAACATGTAGACTTCACTATGCTACATTAAAGAGGACATTTTTGAACACTATACGTCTTATTCAACCGACGATGTGCCGTCCAAGTTAAGATGCTATCGCAAGGATTTAGTTAACATTGGAAACCTGTTGCACGTTGCAACCTCAAAAAGTATAGCTTCACAGATCGATCCAGATCATCGATATCAGCTACCTACCTGAAAGCTTTACTGAAAAGGTTATGCCAACCTAATCTAAAGTACGCTGTAACTCATTGCGTTCATTTGCAGTGCATTCCGCAGCCACCGTCGCAAGCAGCCGCTTTAAAACGCTCCGATTAGTGTGTCACCATAAATTTGCTTATTCCGCCGAGGTCCGCCGAACAACTCTATAAATTGTCTCGTTCTATCATTGAGAAAGAGAGAAATAAGGGGCCACTACCAAATCCAGGCTAAACGAACCGGAATCGTCGTATAAATCCAAATCACATCGTGGTATCGTACGCCCGTTAAGTAGTCATTTTTATCCGTACGGTTTCCCTTGATATACGGGGATCGCGCGTTGATATACTCTTATAAATAAACACCTACACCTAACCGGCGGCGACGACGTCGTATCTCGTTTGCCGTACACAACACTGGTCTTTGGGAGGCTCGTCGTGGAATCCGAGAGGTTGAACCGAATTCAGGAAAACACCACCGCAGATGGTTTATCGACCGATTTATGCTTTCCGATTGAAACATCAGGCGCGCGGGGTAAATGAGTCCGGTTTGTGGTGCAGCCCGAGGCAACCTCCCACGTGAATCGGGTTATTTGTTGGCCTGAGGATTGGTATAATTTTAACGAGCAAATGAATCAACACTGGAAATTGAAGCAGCACGTTAAAATAAATTTGCATATATTGAAGACACGGGGCGTAACGGCCGGTTATTACACTTCATTGTCCAGGTCTGCGCGGTGTCCGAGTGTCGGTAATAAAATTTATGCTTTCTAATGGTAGACTGCGCTCACACCTTCCGCGCGAGTGTATACACGCTGGAGAACCGAATGGTTTATTGCCGACTCTCATCAAAGACTCCCATAGATCATGTCAAGTGTGCGACGAGGCCAAGCCCTGCTCATATGAGGGGGTTCGTTCTAGCAGGCACTTCTAGACTTTCCGTAGCCACGATGATTGCATGCTCGAATCTCATATTGTGATGGAATTTGTGCTAGCGGCAGAGCTATATACAAGACCTGTGGCGAGTCGAAGAGCATCGGGGGGTCCAACGATGGGGCTTTGTGTGTCATAATTATTTTTATAAATTGGCCTGCATTACGGTGCTAATTAAAGGCTTGTTGACCACTCGGTGGATCTCGGCAGAGGAAGCTCTCGCGGAGTTCGTGCGAGGTTTTACGATGGCTGTTTTCGTGTTTCGTGGTTTGATCTAGTAGAAGCTGAGCTAGTTACATTTTTTTTTATAGCAATGTAACTGGTTTTGTTTATTAGATGGCTTCTATCTTTGTATAGGTTAGTAAACTGACACGCTGGATGCGTTCTGAAGATTTAAAAACTCAAAGAAGGCCTCACCTGGATCATAACAAGCTTTCCAGCCCACCTCCACAAAAGCAGACTGTTGCATATGATCCGCTGACAAGGTATCACAATAGAGCGCAGCGTCACTCAACATGTGTTCTGGATCACCGTGGGGGCCAACGCGCGCACAAACAGGCGAACAAATTGGGCCCCGCGAGAGATGGCCCCATCAGCCGCAAAGGCCGGGGGAAAATGCGCCCAGTCATGAACTGGTAATGAGGGTCTTATTTATGGGCCACTTTGGCCTATGCGCCCAGCGAGCAAGCACACAGTGATGATCGGGCCGCGCGGATCCGTCGGACAATTTCTTCGCGTTGCGTTTTCCAAATGCGATTGCTTGGCACGGTGCTGAAATGTGGGTTTCATAAAAAAATCTATCTGAAGATCTACACCTTCAAAATTATCACCAGAGACTTTGATCTAATTTAACATTATATCTGAACTCCATAGAGTAGGGATAAGTCCAAGTGTAACTGGTAAACCTAGAATAGAATAACCCAAAAAAATAACTGAAGCTACTTGACGATATTCCAGCTTTAGAATCAGTTGAACTTTAATTTTTTCTTGTAAAATTGCTTCTACTCGTACCTCAAAAAGACAATAACTTAAGCTAGATTAAACCAATCCAGCTCCTATTTGAACAGTGGATGCGTAACAATGTTGGCTACAATTTGTCGAGCCTGTTTTTTGAAAAAATGAACATTTATCGCGAAATCTAAATTTTACTGAAAACCCTCCCAAGGTTTCCCTTAGCCTTTAAGTGAGTGGGTAAGAATTGCTGTTGAGCAGCATCTATTTTATTGCGTCGTGTAAGTGATTCTGGCTTGGTGAAGTCTTCACCATAGATGACCGCGATGTAACTGAATGTTCGATAATCGTCGACGTGCCACCCGAGCTATAATGTTATGCAGAGGGCAAAAGGTAATAAAGAATCCAAAATCAGACAAATTCACCCTCAACGCTACTTCCAGCGCCGTGCGCGCTGTGGTTTCGCGCAAACCGGCTAAACATAGTGATTAATGTTGGACGTCAGTCAGTGCCGCCGCCGTCGGTTCTTGGGCGAGTCAGAGTCCGAAAGGGCAAAAGAGAGGGGGCCGGACCCGACCATAACTTCCCGGGAGATCGCTTTAAGGGTCCCCAAGTGGCTCCTCAACACTTTGTGATCGCGCAGATTCTTCTTTCCATGCTTTTTTTTTCTCTAGCTAAGTTTAGATTGAATGAAGGGGATCGCCGGACCCTCCTAGAGGGACCTCTGGGAAGAACAAATGGGGCGGTCGATAACGATAATCTTGCGGCCATTGTGTCTGGAGGGTGGCGGGGCGCGCAATAAATGGTGTTTACCTTGCGGTCACTTTCCCAGCGAACTAAGATCTGATCGCGCGCGCGGTCGTCACTTTTTTACGGCGTGGTCATTTCGACGTCGTCGTGCTATCTTGTCGCACCCGCCATTTTGACGTTCCGAGAAAAACGCGTTTTAATGTTTGACCTTGAATAAACAAAAACAAGGGCACGCAATGTAAACAATAACAAACATAGGGCGTCCAATTTTCCCGGGTTTTGAATTTCCCGGGAAACGGGAAAAATAATTTTGAAATCCCGGGAATTCCCGGGATCCCGGGAAATTTTTGAAGCAGTCATAAAATGTATGTTTTCATAATATTTGATATGTTTTCAAGCTCAATAATAATAATTGGTGACAATCTACACTTCAGCCTAAACAAGGACGACAGTTTTTAAATAACTTAAAAGAAATTAAAATTGATTTTTTATTTAAATTTTTAATGTCATTCAAATTAAATAAGTAAATTAAATTAAATTTTTAATGTCATTCAAATTAAATAAGTGTTTTATAAATAAATTTCTTTTATATATTTTAATATATGCCATAACTAGAAAAGCTAGACAAATTTCTTTGAAAATATCTACAAAAACGAGAAGCGACAACAAACCAAGAGTTTAAAAAAAAACATATTTAAAAAAAAACAGTCAATGCAAAATTTTAGATAACTTTTGAATGTTTTATTTTATATAAAAAATATTTTAATAATTCTCTTTAAGTTACTACCGCCAACTAGGGAAAATCAGGAATACAGACTGAAAAAGTACAGGAGATTTCAGAGCAATACATTTGGAAATCGGTGTACTAATTTTTTTTTTTCTGTTCTTGTTTTAACCGAAGTAATTTTTTATTCTTAAATAGCTGTCTTATTTCGTTACTTGCCCCAAAATCCGGAGTTTGATGAAAAATCATTTAAGATGATAATTTTCAATTTTAATATCATAAATATAAATATGATAAATAGTCTTCAAAAATACGTAAAATAAAAAAGGAAATATTTAAAGTGCCAGGCATTTTGCGGATCTATGACTAAATTTTAATCAATTTTCCCTTATCAGTCAAATTAAAGCTGATATATGCCGAATACAAATTTTAATGCTTTAAAGTTCGTATCGATTACAATGTATTTTACTGTTCATCTATTTCTACAACAAAATTTGAATTTTCTGACCAAAATTTTATTTTTTTTTCAATTTCGGGAGTTCCCGGGACAAATTATGAAAATTCCCGGGATTCGGGAATTCCCGGTTTTGGAAAAATCCCGGGATTTTTGTCCCGGGAATTCCCGGGATGGACGCACTAAACAAACACGTTTTGTTTGGCTGACCATTCTGTGCATTGTTCCGAAGTTTGGTTGAAGTTGGTTGCTGGAGTCCCGAGTTATAATTACAAATGTTTACGGTAGTCTAGCTTTTACGTGCGTCAAACGCATCCTGACCTGAAATCCCTTTGGCCTTTGTCGCACTTACATCAATTTTCAGGGAGTGACAAGATTGAAACTACTTTCATATGAAAAGTGACAAAAAATTTCGGAGCTTTTTTGGTTTTCATTGAATATCTTAGGATTGAAATCGAATTTCGGGGATCTGTGAAGGTCAAAATGTGGCATTGTGAGCTGCACAAAATGGCGTTCTTAACTCAATTTGGCCCAAAATGCACGTACGACAAGTTAGCACGACGGCGACGATTTGTGGATCAAGTGGTCCCGGAGCGAGAAAACTTCAATTTGTTTGCACTGGCAACATTGTAATCTTTTCGAAAGTGATCGCCACCCTCACTTTCCCGGATCCTTGGGTTCAAAACCGCCAATTGCTAATGCCGTTAACAACTTGCTAAACATCTCTTGGTTAAGTTTTGTCTACTTAAGTCATTCACTTTGATAGCTCGCGGAAATGAATCGCGAGTTGATGTGGCTCACTTTTATTTCGCCAGAGTAGTAAAAAATGCCAAGTTCTTAAAGAGATTTACTGCTACAGTAATGGGGAGAGCGTTTTTTGGTAATTTTTCGGCTGATGCCCTAGCCTGATCTACGCCGCAAGTTACTAAACGTAACTGTGCCGAACTTAACAACCGTAAACAAGCACACAGATTTCCGCTTGCCGGTAGACAAGGAATAAAACAAATTTTAGGCTGTGCGTTTGCAGCACAATCTTGAGCGAGCGCGATGATCAGCATCGAAATTTGAGGCAAAACAGCAGTAGTACAGCGCAGATGCGATGGCATTGACCTTAAGTGGAAGATTGAGAGACCAGGGTGGCAGGGTTGCGTCGAGTGCTGCGGCACGTGTTCTTCAAGCGTAAAATTTGGAGTTGAGTTACGGTTAATGTTTATGATTCAGAACCCCAATAAAGGGCATATGAGCATAACACTCACTTTTGTATTTGAATTAGTCAAAATGTAGTCCTATTTCTTCATAAGAAGTTTGAGATTCGTTTGTTCAGTAGTAATAAATAATTAAAATCGTGACTTTGATCAATGACGGCGCCCACCATGCTACAATGTAGATCACAAATATGAAAAGTATGATATGCTTCCTCAGCATTTCTGGAATCGGAATGGTTCTACTTGCTGTACTGATCTGTATCATAATCCTGATCAATAACGGCGCCCACCATGTCACAATGTAGATCTCGAAACATTACTTCATCAAAAGTAAATTCGGTTCACATAAACCATTCGGTATTACCAAAACAGTGTTGCCAGAGTTCAAACTTACAGTTGGTACCCACATTTTGAACCAATTGCCCTCGTTTGACGATCAGTCAACAATAGCACCTTTACGTGAAAAATTCCATCTGTTGAAAACGGATCAACTAGAAGAATGAGCAGGTATTGTATCCCATATCCATCTCAGCTATTACCTGACTCATGAAGGTGATTCACCTTTGAATATCCCGACAGAAAAGGCCTTTCACACCTTCAGCAAACTCTTCGTTTTTGAGACCACCACTTGAAGTGTGATGGGTGGATATCTTACACACCAGAAGAGGGTTTAATGGCTTTAATTGGATAGCTACGCCAAAATGTAGGTTAATTCAATGTTTACGGTTCATGGGTTTGCCCGTTTACGACAGTGTTTTGTTAAGTCGGGCTCAAACCACACAACGGAACCAAAAATAAACAAAAGATTGGTTGGCGATTGGTTCAGTTTGTTTTGACTGATGGGTTAAATTAAAACAAATGACGGTTTGATGAAAAGCGAGTTCAATTGAAGTACTCAGCGATTCCTCGCGAGTCGTCTCGATCAATTCGATCCACAAACAACACCCCATAAACCATTTGGTACGACACGAATCGATCGCGTCCTAGCGTGGAATACTAATCTATCGGAAGGGTTGTAAAACCCTTTCATAAAATTTCCATAAAACCCGCATGCAAATCAACGCTCGTAACGACCATCAAAGCGTTTTTACAACTGTGGTTCCGTTGCAATATATCATGTTTTTTTCAGCGGCGCAATTTACTGAATTTGAATCGTACTCTACCTTTAAAGCGGTATCGATTGCGCCGCGGCGCACCAAATATGGGCGGCTAGTCTCGCATACCAATTGTTTAAATATTTTATGAAAATGAAAGTACCTCGCCACACTACTAGCTAGTAGCTCAGGGTCCTCCCCTTCGGCACACACGAGGATGGAATGTTTTATCGATTTGTTTTTCTTTCGAGGTTTCGTGTCGTCCCTGGGAGGGATGTTCGTGGATTTGAAGTGACCTGACCGCAACCCACCGACTGTGTGTAACGAGCTGAATAATGCAAAACCCCAAAAAAAACCCTTCTACAAGGTTTGAATTAATAACCCCCCTCTCACTCTCGAGTGAGACAGACACCCGAAAAAAAAACAACAAATCCATCATCTGTTGAAGGTAAAAGTAACCACAAACATCACACTCTTCGTGACCTCGGTGAAAAAAAAAGTTTTTTTGCAAAGGCTTCCCATTATAAGGGCTGATGACTGTGGTGTTGCACAAGAGAAAGATTCTTTTTTGTTGTTGTTGCTGAAGTTATAAATAAACTATGATGCAACGTAGACGGAAAGGAATCCCCCCCTTCCAATTTGCAACAGTTTGAATTCAAGCTAATTGCAAGCTATTCACTCTGTTGACTCCTTGAAAGGTTCCCTTGAGTACTCGAAATGATGGTATCCACGCAAAATGGGGAAATTTTTCTTGAACATGCTGTAATCAACTTTGATTTCGTCTTTGCCAACATTAGTCATTGATGTGGTTGATGTGACGTACGAGATTTTGGGAATTCCCATGGATAGTTATATCCGAAATGCTGATAATAATACAGTACTTGTTCGGTAACTAGGCTGAGAACGTAGCCCAGTCACCGAATGCTGCTCATTAACTGGGCTGAACAAAAAATAACGAAGGGACCACCGATGCAGAATATTTTCCAGATGAAATATTAAAACATGAGTTACTCAAATTTATTTACAATGCTTACTTTTCATATTTCTTGAAATCAAATAAAAGTTTGAAAAAAGTTTTATTATTTATTGAACATGATTTTTGCATCCATTAACCCCTCGGTCATTTCGGTTTGTTTTGGTTTTTTGACGTTTGTCTGCTTTTTAACTGGGCCACGGCCAAGTTATCGAGTGCCCAGCTACCGAACAACTGCTGTACTTGAAACAAGAACTGAGTTTATACCATAAAACAACATATTTGATTCACTTTAGTTATGCTAAGCTCTTTTGCATCAAAAAAGCAAATCGGTCAACACACCAGTTTTGATGAATCTATACTAGACAGCACTGTCCAGTTTCCACTTTCAGGACTAAGAAATAGCTGTGGGTATTTGAGTTTAGCTTCGACCCTCCAGAATCCGAATTGGTCTTTTTTTTATTCTCAAAAGGATAGCTTATTACGAAAATTCTATGGATTTCTATGGAAACTAGAGCGCCCAGAATATCAAAAAATATTTTTAAAAAAAACCCAAATGCCAAATATGAGAAAAATCAGTCAACATTAACCTTTTGAAGATTCAAGGATGAAGGACGAAATTTTATAAAAATGTATCGTAAACCGGGGTGACTTTGATAGGATTTCGATTTGTTTTTAGAATATTTTTCAACAGGTAAGGTTTTTCTCAAGATTATTATTTTTAAAACATGTACTGGGGTAGATCACACAAAGTCCATGCACTATTTCGGAAAAAAAGTTTTTTCAATAATGTTTAGAAAAATAGTTACGTTAAAAATTCTTAGTTTTAATTCCGGGGTGACTTTGATAGTCATAGTTTTTCTTGTTAAAATCATATTTAAGATGTTCAAACTTTATTTGTACGCTAAATGTACCATCACTAAAGTAGCTGATATAGTTCTTAAGAAAAAAAAAATCAATGTTTATATTTAATTAACTAAGTGTATAAGCTTTTTAGCAAAACTGAAATTTGTTAAAACTAGTTTTGTTTGTAAAATTATCGATTTATATTGCATTTTATACTGAATTCGAAGCACGAATCACAAGTTTTCACATTTTACATTAAATTTGTTTAACTGAAATTGCCTTTTAATTTGGAATTTTTTTTAATTGTGTTTCAAAAACACATATTATTTATTATTTTCAAACTTTTTTAACCTTTTCCTAGTGGAAAATTGTCCAAAGAATCCGAAAATGCATTCCGTTTTCCGATTAAAAATAATGTTCATTGAGAAAATCAAGACACTTTGAGAAGTTTAAAATAATGACTTACATCAACATTTTCTTAACTATAGTTAACTAACTTTTTAAACTAGTCAAAATTTTATGAAAAGTTCTTCTTGAGGTACTTTGAACACTCCTCTACCACGGTCAGTATGTTTCTAAACCATTCCTTACGTATTTTATTTGTACTCTTAATTTTGCGAAAAAATCGCAAACCTATCAAAGTCACCCCGGCTATCAAAGTCACCCCGTTTTACGGTATGTGAAATCATACTTTTTACAAATTTCATCGGTAAGAAAGCGTTCTTTAATTACGCAACGCATAAAATAATATTAAGATAAGATGTTATATTTGGATCAATTATTTTTTTCCGAACGAGCGAGTTGTGGCGCTATAACCACGGCAAATAGTGCCCAGGGCATTCGTGGAAATACAATGTCCCATCCCAGTGGGTCCCGGAGTACCAAACTTTCTTAGCATGGTGCCCAAACGAATACAACCAAATCTCGGAGCGTATGGTGGTGTGTCCCCACGCTCTCCAGGATCCCTTCAAAAGATTAGCTGCGGTCTGATTAGATTAGATTGGATCAATTATTTTTTCCGACCCACCACTGCACAGTGGGATAAAATCGGGAAAAAGACTATTACGTCCACATCTCGGAACGCGGCTGGTTCCCCAAGTCCTGGGAATCTATTATAGGCGGTTTCTTCCTGGGTGGACCACGGGGAACCGAGATATGGCCGGATTTTCACCGGAACTTTTATTCCGACGATTTAAAAAAATCCCTTCGTCCAAATATCAAAGAAAAACGTCGCTTTTGACAAGATATGACATATAAAGATCTACAGAGTAGCCTACTGATAGTGTCCAATTATTAAAACAAACAATTCTGACCTACTGTGACCGGCTCCAAGTGTCCCGGGGGAAGAATTGGCCACTTAAGTCCAGTAACAAGGGCAAGGTGCATGTCAAATTTAAAGATTTTTCTTTAAAAAAACCTTTTTTATGATTTCAAAAAAAAAGTTTCCCAATTTTTTCAATTGGTCTTGAAAACGCTTCTTATCCGTTGGATCTGAAAAATCATGAAGTTTGACATGCATCTTGCCCTTTTTACTAGACTAAAGTGGCCAATTCTTCCCCGGGGCACCTGGAACCTGTCACAGTAGGTCAGAATTGTTTATTTTACTGATTGATTTGCTTCCTGCAGCACTTATTTCATATTTGTATCTTGATAATTTAGATCCCTCGTAGCAGTTCTGTTTCGAGTCTTCCTCTTAACCTTAGAACTTTCCCTGGATATTCCAATAAACCAGCGTTTCTCAACCTTTTCTTGGCTAGGTACCCCTTTTCTTTTTGCTTAAGCTGCTGGTACCCCTTAGTTTTTAAACATGAATTTTTTTCGCTTATAGAGTTTTTTTTAAATTCCAAATATCGTTTTTTTTTTGTATGAGAAACATAAATTTTGGAGAAAAAAAATCTGTTTAAATGTTCTGTAACTCTAACTCGGGAGACATTGATAGAATTTAAACTAAATCTGGAATTTTCTTGGACCTATTTTTTTTTTGCTTCCTGGGTGTTTTTGAAACCGCATTGGGTTATTAAAAAACACTTAAAATGAAAAAATATTTTTTTAAATATTTAAAAAAAAAACGAAAAATATTGTTAATAGATTAAAGTTTGTGTCTAGAATTGTTTTAAAACAAGTACTGGGTAGGCCAAACAATGCCCATGTAGGGGAAAGTGGGGCAAGCTAAGGAAATGCTCGTTAAAATCCATTAAAAACGTTAAAAAAATCTGTCGAATTTTTTGATAGTCATCTTGTCCCAGGTCTTGACTAAGACTTTGATAGAACAAGTTTCTAAAAAATCCAGTTTTTCACGATAAAAAATAGATTATAAAATTATTGATTTTCAGTACGTTTTACTCAACTAGTGGGGCAAGACGAACATCCCGTTGTTTGGGCAAGAGGAACAAACCATATAATAGCATGTTATTTTGCTTACAATTCAGATTAGATTGTATTTGATACGTTTCTTTAATTTTTAGCTGTAATAATAATATTTTACTAATAATTTGATCGTTTTTCGAAAAAAAAAATATTTTTTTGTAGATAAATGGATTTTTTTTATAATATTGCTGTATTTTGCATGAACATTTTTTTAAACATTTTTTATCTAATCTAATCTAATCGAACACAAGCGCAGCCAGTCCGAAGAAAGCATCCGGGAAGAACTTATGGTTAGATTCAGTGCTGTTAAACGTTTAAATTAACGACGTTTAACTTAACGGAATCGTTAAAAGTTAACCTAAACGTGAACGCGAACGGAGCCTACGTTGATCTTAACGAGAACGTGAACGGAGCACGTTAATTAACGTCGTTAATTAACGCCGTTAATTAACGCGTTAATCCTTCTGAGGCCCCGACTTTGAGGGCCTGTATATCCCAAATGACAACATTTAGCGGGTTACTTCCAATTGGACTTGACTCTATAAGCTCCCGGAAGAGGTATTTGGCCATCGTGGCCACCGGTTCCGGCAACCCGGAACTTCCGGAAAACATATTTTTTACTGGTTTTATCAAGAAACAAGTATTTGAGTAAATTTTTCAAACGGATGTTTTTTTTGTTAATCTTAACATTGCCTATTTTGGGTCGATTCAGGCCAACTGTGGCCACTCCAGAATCGGTTCCAATGTACCTTGTACCCAGTTCCGAAGACTGCCTTATTGAAACCCCCTATATGTAACATGTTGAACTCTGTGAAATTTAAAGCTTTCATCTGTCATGGTCATGCCTATGTTTGCTGGCCCAACCGGACCACTCCGGAACCGGCTATCGTTGGCCAACATCCAAGGTTACGCCGTTTTGAAAAGTTGCTACGGAATCATGTCGACGCCTAATGACCCGACCATGTATTGAACTTGACCTTGAATATGGAGAAAAATTATGCCTACGACATACAAAATTCCACGATTTTTTGTAATGTACTGCCTATTGTTTTCGGTGGTCCAGTTAACAAACCTACAGTTGGCGTGGGTGCTTTCAGTTAGCATAGTGCAAGCAGACGCAGTCGCAAAGCACTGAATCCAAGTAGGCCAGCTATCATGCTGCTTGTCACAGTTCTGCCGTCTCTACTTCCACCGTAACCATGGAAACCACGCTGGTTACCATGAAAACACAAACACCCACCCACCCCACGATAGGCTGCGTGGGTTGGGCTGCATGGTGGTTTCCATGGTTACGGTGTAAGTAGAGACGGCAGAACTGTGACAAGCTGTCAGTCAGATCTTAACTTAAGGGAGTCCTTGCATGACCCAGGACATCCAAACACATTAACAAAGAAGTCTACCATACTCACTGAAGCTATTCGGGTATGTGCCGGGGTCAAAAACCGTCTACCTCTGGCCTGTCACGGCGGTAGACCCGCAGATCTTAACTCCAGGGAGTTCTTGGATGACTCAGGACTTTCCAACACATTAGCAAAGTAGTCTACCATACTCTCTGAAGCTATTCGGGTATGTGCCGGGGTCAAAAACCGCCGACCTCCTGCTTGTTACGGCGGTAGACTCACCGGTCTTAACTCCAAGGAGTTCTCGGATGACTCAGAACATTCCAATAAATTGTTACAACAATGCACTGTAACCTATCATACTACTGAAGCAGTCTGGATAGTATCCGTTGTCGACTTGTTTCTTTGGTAAGCCTGTTGCAAAACATTCCCGGATGTTTCGGATGAACTAGAACATCCTAGGTTTTCCAAAACTATGCTAAAATGTGTTAATAACAAAATTAAACGAATTACAATTGATACATTTTGAAAATTATCCTCAACTCAAGTCATGGACATTCTTTTTTTAAACGTTTCTCGATTTAAACAGCCCCATTTTGTTGTGTTAATCAAGTATATGGTGTACATTGGAACCGATTCTGGAGTGGCCACAGTTGGCCTGAATCGACCCAAAACAGGCAATGTTAAGATTAACAAAAAAACATCCGTTTGAAAAATTTACTCAAATACTTGTTCCTTGATAAAACCAGTAAAAATATGTTTTCCGGAAGTTCCGGGTTGCCGGAACCGGTGGCCACGATGGCCAAATACCTCTTCCGGGAGCTTATAGAGTCAAGTCCAATTGGAAGTAACCCGCTAAATGTTGTCATTTGGGATATACAGGCCCTCAAAGTCGGGGCCTCAGAAGGATTAACGCGTTAATTAACGGCGTTAATTAACGACGTTAATTAACGTGCTCCGTTCACGTTCTCGTTAAGATCAACGTAGGCTCCGTTCGCGTTCACGTTAATTTTAACGATTAACGGACGCGTTAACGTTAATTAACGTTTAACAGCACTGGTTAGATTACGCCTTGAGTTCTTTCTTGTCATTATTAATGATTGCAGTACTTTCGAGAACCCCCGAAATGTATTACACCCACTAAAGCGGTCCGGCCTACTGCGTTGCATTAACCGCAAGAGACAGATTCTATGAATGGAACCCACATTTCATGGAATCATCAGGGGAAGAAGAAGAAGTGGGGACATACCGTACCAACCACTTCGAGTTATTTATAGAATATGGTGTGTGGTGTGTGTAGGGGAATCGTTGGGAGAGGGATTGTTGTATTATTTAGTAAATGACCTTGTGACATTATTTCACCACTACGGATTAATTCACTCAAGGGGTGTTAACCCCTCGGTGGCCGAGTGGCTAGAGCATCTGATTACCAATCCAAAGGTGTGAGTTCGAATCCCACCTGATTCCATGCGTTTTTTGTTCATATTCAAAGTTCAATTATAGTCAAATAATTTCAAGAAGACCGGTCGGGAATCGAACCCGGAACCTTCCGCTTATGAGGCGGGAGCCGTAGCCATTAAGCCACGGGCCGGTCCTACAGGTCGAAAAAATAATGTTAAATAATGAAACTTTAGAATCTTTTACCAACCTATTGAATTTTTCTAAGAGATGGTAGTTTCTTTCTTTCTTTTCCAGATATGAGACAAAAATTTAAAGAAAAAAGGGACAATAATCTAAAAAAAAGGTACACTTTATTTAAATTAATAAAATTTCTTATCGAATGCAAGCGATTTTTCTCATTTAAATATTTGCTATGTGTTTTGTCGATTTTTTAAAATTTGGCCAACAATTCGAAAAAAAAATGTTTCTGGGAAAACCATATCATAAACTTTGCCAAAGATTTGTGATCAGAACATGCCATCTCAATGTACAGATTTTCGAAAATATTTAAAGCACTTGTGTATGGACAGCCCCCATTTTGTATGTATGTATCAATCAATAGAGCTTTATGACGTTTCGCGTACGCACACTAGCGCACCATTCGGTTTTGCTGGCTGACAAAATTTAACCTCACTTTATTTTCGTGTACGTACACGCAATACATACGCACGTAGAATGCTCTATAATGCAAAATAGTTGTTTTTCAAATTTAATGATAATCGATTAGCGCCGGGTCCGGTGGCGCAGTGGTTAGCGTGGTAGCCTCTCACCCCAGTATGGCCTGGGTTCAATCCCAGAAAGACCCGGTGGCATTTTTCGAGACGAAATTTGCCTTCTATCGGATGGGGAAGTAAAACGTCGGTCCATTAGCGTAAAAGAGGTTTTGAATGACTCACCACACATAACCTTCGGACGCCTAGAAATGAGCAGAAACTTGCAACAGAGACCACAATAGACCCGGGGGTCGTTAAAGTGGATTGCTTTGCTTTTTTTTTCGATTAGCAAAAACGAAGTAAATTGAATAATCTACAAAAAAAAAATGTTGCGTTATTTTTTTGTTTCTAATCTGTTGGTTTTTGCTTCTCTCAAATATTTTGTCCGGGATATCATTCAAATGTCCGCCATTACGGGGTTTGTCTTCCGGTACCCCTTGAGACCGCTCGTGGTACCCCCAGGGGTACATGTACCCCAGGTTGAGAACCGCTGCAATAAACGAATAATAATATGGTAGCAACTACGGGTAGACTCTAATGCTATGCTATGCTATGCTTTCCCTGGATATTCCCATGAACGAGTCATAGTAAAACATAGACCACATGTCTGGTCCAACGTATCGTCATTACCATATATTTTTTAGTTCAAAAAGTGGGAGCCGAACCACTAAAGCAATCCGGAGTATTCTTCCCACAATTGCATGTCAGTGGGTAATAACGCGACAGCACGTCTAATGGAGCAGCACTTCCTGTAATCAAACCTCTCGCGTTGACAGCTCAGTAGTTTTTTTTTTTTTGATAACCCTCAGACAAATTTGTCAAGTTAGAATAGAACGTAAAAGGTCACCAGGGTCCCTCAAATCCCGCAACTGCTGAGCCAAGGGATATTCCAATGAGCGTTCCCAGAACCAGAAGGCCTCGAAACAAGAACCATGTGTCACCCTAGATTGACAACAGCCAGCGTTTCGGGGCCACCCTCGACTTGCGGCGAAGTCAAGGGCAAATCAATTTTCGGAAGTCGTTTGTCTCTAGGAAGCAACGTTCCCGAACAGAAACAAAAAAACACTATCTAAAGAGAGGGGGAGTAGAGAAAGTTCAAAAGACACATTTTAATTAAGTAATCCACCCGCAACGTTTAACGATTATCCATATCCGACGTAGGACCCGTAGGAAGCCGACTTGGTGAGACTAAACCACCATCATCGTACAAGCCGGCATTTGGGCTGCATCGGCGGGGCCCGGGGTATTATGCGCGTGGGAACAACTCTCTGGATGGTTGCTGGCGTGCGTGGCAGTCGTAATTCGAAAGTTTGTTGGATCGATTGGGGCACCCTATAATCCTTCCCCAACCAGGCTGAAAAAAAAAACGGCTCTCGGTTACAACCGCAGATCGTTGCGGTGTGGCATCACCGCAAAAATGGCGCTCCAGTTCAGCAGTACGCTGATGGCGAGAATGCGCGCGGTTGGTGTCCAATTGGTCAGGGAGATGTCAGAGCCGAGCCAGTTAAAACTTAATCCAAACCAATTGGAAGTGGATAATCGAACCCGCGGAGTTCGTTCCGTCGTCGCAGACGACGACGGCGACTTCTTGGAATCGTTTCTTCCCGGGAAGAGATCGTGGTGGCATTTGACTTGGCAGTCACGACCGTCGAAAACGAGAAATGGATTTATCAACTTCTCGTGAAGAGTTGCATCGCAACGCGTGAACTAGTTACGGTTCAGAAAATAAAGTCAATTACACGGTACCAACTTCGGGGTTATCGCGTAAGGCGTGCGTGTTAGTTATAGTACCTCAACGGTCTAGCAAAAAAGTGAGTTTGACTGACCCAAATTGGGCAGGTCAAAACCACTCAATCAGCGTTTGGCGGTTGATATCGAGTCGTGCGTGGCGTCCGACCAAGTGTCGCGTCCCTCCAAAGGATGATAAATGAAAGTAGGTCCCCGGTTCTTGATTGGGGTTGACGGCTGCGGAATTGAGGTGTCCCCATTTGCGTGTGTGCTCTGCCGGGGCGGGGGCAATTCCGTGTGCCCCGCGGTCACTCTGCAATGATACTCTAATTCGATTAAAAGCGAATAAAGAGACCATTTGGCGAGCTCGTCGTCTGGCGACTTGGTGACTAAAGGAGTGTATTCAGATGTGGTGCCATATGAACCTATCAATTGAGGTCGATTTGTCGAACTGTTTTGTTATTTGTACAGGCTATAAAAATCGAAGTCTTTATCAATTGGGAACGCTGCTACAAACAAAGGTGACAATTTGCAATGACAAAATTATTTGCAGATTGCTATTTCAATTATTTGATGGTGACAATCGGAATTACAAATTCAAGGTTAGCACTCACTACATTTTTGGTTCTACTCGACGCTGTGCCACCCGATCAACGATGCTATGCGACGGAACGAACGAACGACGAACGAAGGAGGATTCTATCATGGCAAATTAGTTACGCATCATTGAAGTCAGCAATCGCCCAATTTATGTTCTACCCGACGACGTGCCACCTGATCTACGTTGCTATGAGGAAGGCATTAGCGTTCCTATTCATGGTTCTACGTTTGTTGTTCAAATTGATGATATTTTTGCTGTTGAATCTCTTCTGTCATGCAGATTTTTTGCGACGCAATACCCTAATTGCTTACCCTCGAAAATATATGGCGTCTCCTAATTCTGCACCATTTGCTCTAAAAATTACATCCGGCCCAAAGCGTACGCCCTTTACCACTCTGCCAGCCGTCCCCGCACACGTGGCTGTCAGAACCATTTCAAACCGACGACAATCTCCACCAAGAATAGAGCAACCATCTCCATTGTTGCAGCACTTTTGTGGAAATTGAGACGACGTTTGCGTGAAAACCTTAACTTTTAGGGGAGAATGGCCTCATTTGAGTTTTCGCCCAACAAAAGCGCTCCTCTCTTATCCGGACTGCAAGATCTTCCCGAACATCAACATCTGCCGTAGTTGGATGCGGCATTGTTGTTGTTGACCAAATCCAAAATCCGAAAAACCAGCCTGCTGTTTTTTTATTTTGGCAAAACGATGTTCATCTGTCGACACGCGTGTATGTTTTGTTTATCGTTGATGGGATTTGGTGGAGAGGGGGGTCCTTCACACCAGGCAATTAGCGTTGACATATCCCTGCTGAACCTCGCGGTTCACATCCGGTGAGCGACGGCGCTCAATCTCGAGGGCCATGTGCGTGACTAATGCTCGATGTTTTGGGATGTCTAATTTTGGTTTGGCTGGATCTTTTGTCGGGTGCATAAATTACGCAAGTCAAGTGGTTAGTTGTCGTCTGGTTACGGGATGATTCCACCTTCCTGCGATGGATGAATAAGGTTCGCTGATTCAGCGAGTTGCTGAAATGATGTCATAAATTTTGTTTGCAAATCTTGTATGGTAGCCCCCTAACACCCCTAATTGATCGCCAGATTGAAATTAGTCACACAACAAATTGAAGTGGTCGTCATAATTCATACGGACAATACTTCGTTAGACTTCTACGAAATGACCCTAATTCATCCGGTAACCCTCGGCTACCGGTGGAACCGGTAGATATAGGTATTTAGGCCATCTGGAGACCGTCCCTAATTTCCTGTCCCAGCCCACGATGATGCGCTTTTGTTTACAATTCTCATCATCTTGCGCGCTTGTTGTTGTTGTTGATCATGCAGAACTTCAGCAGGGGAAGGGCGCGCTCGCAACTGCTGTTTGTTTGTTGTTTACCAACACCGGATTTCTCTCCCCTGTACCGAGTTGTACTGGAAGTTCAGCGGGAAAGCAGACCCGGGGACAATGAAGGTTTTGTTTCGCCCCTGACATTGACGTGCTTCCCGTCCGCAAAGGCCCAAACTGGCCAGATTTTGACCGGGGGTGCGTCGAATTTGATTTATTTTCGATTGTTTTGGTTTTGGGAATGATTTGCCGGCTGAACTTAAGGGGCGTTGCTCGAGTATAAGTACGGTGTTCAGCGTAATCGATTTTTAATTGCGGGTTGGATTACGGAAATCGTATACACTGCCGTCAACTCCACGTAGAATCGAGCGCTGTGTATTTACAGAAACTCTCCATCAGCATGACACGCGCTCCACCATTAAAACCTTTTTTCTCTCTCTCGATAACATCCCAACTAGCAAAATTTGCGCTAGTTTGAGCGAATTTCGTTGGACCACCACCGGTGAAATAAAAGAGCAGTCCCGGCATCAACCCGATGACTAAGTAAGACCGGTCGTCGTTTCTGCTTGGGGTAGAAGGGGTTGTTCGGTGCAAACTTCGTCCAAAGCAGCGATGTAGACGACCACGACCACCCGGTGAGTGACATGGCCATGGAGGTTGTTCTTTATAGCCCGGTGACCTCCGGTGCTCCGTGGTTAGAGGAAACTAATCCAGATCGGTTTCACAGTGGTCTATGACCATTAATCTCCGTGACCTGGAAGTGATAAACAGCGATTCAATGGGCAATATTTGAATAGCCTACATTCGGGTTGAACCCAGCATCCATTCACAAACACATCGCGCGCCGCTCTGTTTGAACTTTCTCTCTAAACAAAGCCACCCAGCAGTACCGAGAAAACCCTTCTACGAGTAAGCCACTCACGACTCCGGTAGCATCGGCGGTAGCCTAATCCAACTCCGTTCAAATATTTAAGTCGTAAAACGTCCACGAGATGCAGATAAGCGCAGCGCCACCGCAGGTCGCTACGAGAACCAAAACAAACCCCACAGACGGCGGAAAGTGCAACAGTAGTTTTCGTTGTCGCTGCTGGCGAAAACAGCGTGTGATGACACATTTTCTTGTGCACTTTGAGACATAGAATGGAGTTGGATTTGGTGCTGCTGGTGCAGTAGAGCTTGCTTGGCCCTTGGGGACTTGGGACAAAAAGCAAAAAGTTCAATTCAGATCACGTTTTGTCGTTTGTCGAAAGTGAGTGGATTCAGCTTTGCCGAAGACTGAACTGTTGCACATGTCGTGCAAAGAACAGGTCCGGGAAGATTTGGGAAGGACACGAAGCAGCTTTCAGTGGGATATTTGCGGTATTTTATGACAGATTTAGCTAAGAGAGACTCGATGTATACTATGTACTACTCATTATTGTATAAAAGTCCGATATGTCCCATAACGCAGACACCCCTAAAAGTATGTGTACAAATTTTGGCATTGGCAAGTGTTGAAGATCAAGGTAACTTTTGTAGTTTTCTTAAGGTTTGCACGCCTTTGAACCGACCGTATAATACAATCGAAAATGCATATTGGACGTCTATGTGAGTATGAGCAGTATATCTGTCATTCTTTTAAGAATTACAGAAATTAACATCATTATAACCAGGGCTGCGGAGTCGGGTCATAATTCAAGCGACTCCGACTCCGACTCCGGCTTTCTGAGTTAAGCTGACTCCGACTCTGACTCCGGCTCCGGCTTTCTACAAATTGGTGACTCCGGCTCCGACTCCGACTCCGGCCTACCAAATCTAGTCGACTCCGACTCCGACTCCGACTCCAGCTTTCCACAACTTGTTGACTCCGGCTCCGACTCTGACTCCGACACCTAATCTGTATTTAAAATATTTTAAAAATATGAATTAATCACATCACTCACATTTCAGTTCACACTTGCGTGAACACTGTAAACCGGGGTGACATTTATGTTCGGGGTGTTTTGCAAAATGATAAATACGAATTATTTATACAAAAAGAGTGGTATGGAACCATACTAAGATTGGTAGAAAAGTGTTCGTTGTTCTATGTTACATGTTTTCAGCGTTATTGAAACAAAAATAAAAAATATCTTCAGATTTAAACGCATTTTCAGCACAACAATTTTCTAAGTAAATTTGAATTTTGTTGTTTGAAAAATGGGAACTTTTCATTTAACTACTTTATTTTTTTTAGTTTATAAGCTAGCTACACTTATTTTTAATTGTCCTTTTTTAATGAAATATTAACGATCGAATTGACATATAAAAACCTATTTGCATACTTTTAGGCTGGAATTTTAAAGAAACACAGTAAATATCAAAGATACCCTGGTTTTGAAATAAACAATTTTCAAAGTAACTATTTTTTGAAGCTCTTTTGAATTTATTTGAGAAGACGTACATGGACATTGTGTGATCTAGCTCAGTACACACTTTAAACATATAAATCATGAGAAAATTCTATATTTGAATAATAAATTAAAATTATATCAATTATATTACCCCGATTTTAGTTATTTAAAAAAATATATACTTGTTCAACAATATTATTTAGGGATCCACTACACGCAAACATTTTTTGCTACGATTTTTTTTTACGGAAATTCTCATAACTCTAAATAGAAAACTGTTAGAGTCCCACTTCTTGTATAAAGTCCTAAAGAAAAGTTAAGCAAAGAAATAGGACGAGCTTTCTGGTAAAAATATTTACGAGACTGAATAATCAAGTCTGTCATATAGAAATTGTCAAAAACTATCGAAAACCCACTTTTTTCAACATTTTATTTTTAAAACCGCTGTAACTTCACAAGGATTAGACTTAAGACAAAGGTCAATATAGAGACTTTTATGTAACATTGTCTGGAGAATGGAATCCCGCATTCGGCTTTTAAAAATTTTGACGAGCACTTTTCAAAAAAAAAATTTCAGTAAATGAGTTTTGTATTATTTTAGATGATTGCTCCATCCTGCATTTTCCGTGAGTCTTTTTTAACATCTTAGGCTGTTTTAACAAAAATTTTGAACAAAAAAAATCGTGGGCTTGCCCTCAAATTTGACTTTTAAATTTTTAAATAAAAAAATCTCATAAAAGTGGCGTGTTGTTTTCTGTGCGTGTATTTTTTTCGGAAGGCCCGTCAAATTTCCTACAAGTTTGTCTTTGACCACTTTTTGATACGATACAACGGCTTCGAGATACAGAAATATTTAAATTCCGAAATACAAATAAATATCGAACTGAAACTGGCTCCATATACACAAACATGGCTTACATAAGCGTCTACAAAGTTAAAAATGTTAATATGTTAATATGTTTTAATTTTTCGACTACACAGCCACAATTGTTTACTATTTTATGAGTTATGACACTAAAGTATAGTGTATACAAACATTGACAAGAGAGGATTAACAAATTATCATTCAGTGATCTTAGTAAAAAAAACCAATAGAAATGCTTCGATAACATATCTTCAACCAAAAAATAAATTAAATAAAAAATGTCAACGCAGTGCACGCGATTCAATAAATAAACTTAAAAAATTGGGAATTAACCTAAATTATAACAAATATTGAACAATAAATAAGTTCATAAATTATATTAAATATTTTGACAACTCCGACTCCAGCTCCGACTCCGGGTCTATCAGAAATTTACGACTCCGGCTCCGACTCCGACTCCAGCTCATACAATTTAGCCGACTCCGACTCCGACTCCAGCTGATCGAGTTTTGACGACTCCGACTCCGACTCCGACTCCAGGTCCCCAAAAAGACCCGACTCCACCGACTCCGGTTCCGACTCCGGCTCCGACTCTGACTCCGACTCCACAGCCCTGATTATAACAGTAAATTCTAAAATCATGATATAATTTAGTTATAGAAAAATATATCTCAAAATCTGCAACAGTGGATTTGCTGCAGAAAATGTTATATTTTAATACATTTTTTGCAGCAAGCCCATAGATCATTTTTGCCCGCGTGTAAACACGTCAGCGATCTGCAGTTCTCACCAACACATAGAATGCTGGCGCGTCCCCGAGCAACACTCTAGAGAGAACATTATGTTCGCGCTCTGTCCTTCACCATTCATCAAGCGTCCATGGCGCGGTGGTAGCGTGTCAGATCAGCAACCTAGAAGTTGATGGTTCAATCCTCATTCTGTTAAGTTTTTTTTTTTCTACAATACAATCAATCTGCCGTCGGTAATGTCGATAATTGTCGGTAACGGGCAAAAATGTCATACCCCTATATCGCAAAAAATGCATGAGGACAGTTTTCATGCAGATTCTGATATACTTTCATGCCGCCATGTATCACAATCATGCGACCGCCGGTTGGGTGTACTTTTATACACCCAGAACTGGGCATCGGCATACGAGAGGATAAAGAGCACAATTCGGTAGTAAAATGGTACTGTGTGCGGACGGAGAGGATAAATCCCGAAATTGCAGAGAGTACTTTACTCATGGGTTCATCTTCAAAAAAAGTTCATCTATCAAAAAAAAAGTACCGGTACCGAGACTCGAACCCAAGACCTTCGGCATATTGAACCGTGCCTTTGCCGAATGGGCCACCGTGGTTCGGTGACTAAGTGGCGGTCATTTGTCCATATAAGCCACTCAATAGGATGAACTGTTTCAATGAACGAATGAACACGCGAGAGGTCTTTACTCACGCAAAATAGTACTTTCCTCACGTTTCTTTTCGGGAAGACTATCCCCTCTTTCTTTAACTTTGGGTGTAATATTATGATTTTTCAGAACCATTGAAAAAATCTTTATAAATTGAATATAACTTTCTCTATCATTTTCTATCATTCTAACGTAACAGAAAAATATTGATTTTACAGTCGCACTTGAAAGCGAAATCCATTCGCCATGATTCATAAAATTCTAGAGTGACAGTCGGTGTGTGGCAACACCAAATCTAAATCAATAATGATTGCGTGACTAGAGATTGTCTGTCTTATTGAAAGGTTCTATTATTTCTGTTTTTTGCATGCAACGGAGGAATACAATGCTTACGTCAATATATTTTTTAAATGAATTATTCATTTGAATGTTACCTTGTCCAATGATTTCTTATGCTAAAATGTCTATGATTTTAGTAAATTTAATTTTTTTAAAGTCCGGTTTCACTTTTTGACATTAAATGTCTGATCAACTTTACCAAAATTTTGTTTCAGTATTTTTCACTTGCAACTTTAATTTTACATCTCAAGATATAAATTGAACTTAAAACTGTAATTTTGGATACTTCTTAAAAATCACGACTTTTATCATCGATTGAAAATTGAGGGATGAGTTGCATTTATAAAAACACATTTTTCGTCATTTTAATTCTTTGCCATATCTCAGCAATCAAAGGTCAGATCAACAATGTCCAAAAATGAAAGCTGAAGAAAATTTTCTCAGTAGTATATTATTTTCAATTTAGTATATATATTTTCTTAGTAGTATATCATTTTCAGAGATGGAAAGACAATTTTGCTTAAAATTCGAATTTGAAAATGACTTCAACTCAATAATGGTTCATTTTATAAAAAAAAATCACAATAGTAGTTTATGCAACAAGTTGCAAAAAGAGGATTTTTTCAGCACGAGTCGTACATTTATCCAACGAGGTTCACCGAGTTGGATAAATACGAAGAGTGCTGAAAAAATCAAGTTTTGCAACGAGTTCCATACAACATTTTTTGCAATTCCGAAAAACACCCATTGAGTGAAATTTTATGTCAAACTTTCATGTATTTTGTCAATAAATCGTTTGAATCAAAAAAAATGTTGAAAAGTGTTACTTTTCGAAACAAGTGCTGAAAAGTTCAACTTTTCAGCACCCATTTCAGTGCTGAAAAGTAGAACTTTTCAGCATTTATTTTGAAAAGTGTTGCTATTCGATTCTGTTATTTTTGATACAGAAAAGTAGGCTATTTCGTCGTTCAAGAATGACAGGAAAAGTAAGTAGTTTCACGACGGAATTGCAAAAAAGATTTTTTTGATTCCAAACTCAATTTTTCATTATAAAATGATTTTTGGAAGCTTTTTAAAGTAAATTTTCGATACTTTCCAAAAATCAATTTTCAAATTCATATTTTCGAGAAAAAAAGAGCAATTCTCTACGAAATCGTTTTTTATTTTATTTTGATTTTTGTATTATTTGATCCGGCTGAAAAATTTTTGGTGCCTTTGTTATGCCCAAAGAAGCCATTTTGCATCATTAGTTTGCAGCCATTTTGCATTCATTAGTTATATATAATTTTCTATGCAAATTTGGCAGCTGTCCATACAAAATGATATAATTTCCAGAACGGGCAAAAAATCTTTGACCGAGTTTTGAACTTTTACATCAATACTGTTTTTTTTTGAAAAATCGAAATATTGATCGCAAAATCGAATTTGTTATCAAAAAGTACTTTTGTGAAATTTTGATAAAGTGCACCGTTTTCAAGTTATAACCATTTTTAGGTAACTTATTAAAAAAAGAGTCACAGTTATAATTTTTTTTTAAATTAGTGCCCATGTTTGCCCACCTTCGATTTTTTTTTTTTGAGAAACTGAGAAAATTCTCTATATTTTGTTTTTTTTTTAAATTTTTTTATACGAACCTTAGTTACTGAGATATTGCCAAGCAAAGATTTAAAAACAGGAAAATTGATGTTTTCTAAGTCTCACCCAAACAACCCACCATTTTCTTATGTCGATATCTCAGCAACTTATGGTCCGATTTTCAATGTTAAAATATGAAACAATCGTGAAATTTTCTGATCTTTTCGAAAACAATATTTTTTTTTTAAATCAAGGCCAACATTTCAAAAGGGCGTAATATTGAATGTTGGCATTTGATGACTCCTAAAACATATCAGAAAAAATAGTGTTTTTTTTAAATCAAGTTTTAGTGACAAAAAGTGAAATTAAAAATCACCAAAATAATTTTTAACGTGTATATTTTTTTGTTTTTTGTTTTTTATTTTTTTGCAAAATTGCCTCTTTGGGCATACCAAAAAAGTTTCAGCCGGATACAAAAAAATCGAATGACCGAAATCTCAGAGAATTGCTTAAAACCAAACTTCCATCGAATTATATAGATCAAGAGTTGGTACTTTTTGTCCACTAAAATATATCGAAAAATAGAAAAATACAGAGGGGAAAAGTTTCACTAAACGCGTTTTTATTAAAAAAAATCATTTAAGAAATGGGTATTTTTTCTGTGTAGCTAATTTTCCTAATAGTCCTTCGTAACCTACAACTTTGTCAAAGACACCAAATCGATCAGAAAATCCCTTCTCAAGATACAGATTTACGAATATTTGCAAAGCACCTTTCTATAGACAGCTAAAAAAATAAAAAAAGGGATTTTTTGCGACATTCTAGAGAACTACTGTTTTGATGAATAGAACTAAAAAAATTCAAGTTAATAATAAAATATCAAAATCTTACAAATTATACAGGTATTTCTAACAATGAATAGGCAAATTAATAACGGGTTTTGGCAAAAAAATGGCAAAATTCTGGAAGTTCCGGAAGTCAGTTGCAGTTGAAAAATAGAATTTTTTGGGTGTTTTCATGGCAAACTAAGGAGATTCTTTAACTGTATAGCAGACCCCTTCAACACAAATTAATTATAATTCTAAAATTAAAAATAAATGATTCAAACTATCCTTGCCAACTTATCCCTTCAACTCCTTTCTGAACATAGTCTTAAAGAACGGTTGCGCTGTCGCAATATCTCACCGCAGTTTCGTCGGTATTTCGTTCTTTCGACCATGGTGCGCGATTGCAAAATCAAACATTGCCAATTGCTGTTGCTGCCGCTGATGATGATGATGATTGCAGTAAATTTGTTGCAGCTATTAATCTCTGCCTTGCCCTAGCAAAACGCTGCCGTTGTCGTCTGTACTGCGCGCAACTCTGGCACAGTCCGTTCCGCCTATTACGATTAATTTAGAGTGAGGAACCCTAGCCTGAGTGTATGTGCTCACCAGTGCTCAAATAGCAACAGAAAAAAAGGAGCGAACTTCGACATGACAGCGTACACGGACTTCATGGTCTAATAGCATAAATAAGTGGCACAATGCACAATTGCTTGTCTGCTCACCAAGCCCCCCGGTTTTGATTCGCCACGTCTAGTTTGTTCTGTTGCTGGACGCGTTCTAATTTGCCACAAAATGAAAGCTGTGTTTTGTGTCCCGCGTGTGCCATAAAGATTGAACTACATTATTAAGACCCGCCACCCCTCGTCGGCCGAACTAAATTAAAATCTTAATTTAGGCGCGATGAAATGATCGCCTTAAATCGGTTCCGTTAGATTCCGGCAGTAGCGAGGCACCAGCTGGACCTTGTTTTCGCACGGCGAAAAAAGTTCATTAACATGCTCGAAAGAAGAAAAAAAAGCCATGTCGAATTGACTTTTACGAGCACTAAAATATGACAATAACATAATAAAACCCATCGACGATGGACCGGGAGCGGGCCGTGCGCTCGCGAACTAACTCACTCACGAGCTGAGCTAATTTATGCATAATGAAACAGCTACTAACTCACAGTGCTACTAATCTTCGTCTAATGGCTCCCCGAATATGATCTTCGGTGTGCTGCTGCTCGTTCATTCATCTAAAGTTTTTTTTTCTCACCCTCTCCTTCCTCTCTACCTTTCACAGGCATCCATGGATCTGCCGGCGGACAAGGCGAAGCTGCTGAAAAACTACGACAACGAAAAGAAATGGGATATTATTTGCGATCAGGTGAGTTTTTTTTTTCTTTTTTTCGCAAACGTGACCATTGTCAGACATAGTGGTTGAAATTTAGGTCAGAACTGGTTAAATTTTCAAATTTTATATTAAACATCAATTTCTTAATTTACATTAAACTATGATTATGTTTATTATATTTTTTTATTTACATAATCTGTCTGCTTCTATCAACGATCTTTACGTTATTCCAAAAATATACAATTTGGTCTTAAAATATCAATTTTCAATTCTTGGGGAGATTTGGGGTTCCTTGCAACTATTTCCTTTTCATTAACCGCTTGGTAACGGAAGGTTCTTTAAAGGTATTTAAACCTAAACTAGGGAACATTTGGCCAAAAAACCTAGTGAGATTGAAAAGGTTTTAAAATATAATAAGAGAAATTATTTTCAAAAGTTAAGCTTGATTTTAAAATTTTAAAATTATTTTTATTAAAAAGTTCAGACAATTTCGCAAAAGTTTAAATTTTTAACACTGAAACCCAGATGGTTTGACAACGAGATATCGTCAGTTGAAAATTACAACGCTTAAAGAAATCCTGTGGCTGTATCTTTGAAACTAATTGCCCGATTTTCAAAGTTCCAATGTTTTTTTCTTACAATGTTAATCTAAAACAAAATTAAAATGTATATGTATAATGTAGATATAACTTGAAAACGGTACATTTTATTTTTAAAAAATTGTAGAGTACTTTTCGATTGCAAGTTCGGTTTTGCTTTAAAAAATGATTTTCAGTATTTTTTTTCCAAATTTTCGATATTTTCCGAAAAACTATATTTTTTTTAAATTCATATCTCCAAAACCAACTTTTGCAACATTACGCACTATAGCTCAAAAAATGGCTTTAGTCCCCTAAAGCAATAAAAAAATCGAAAATTTTCAAATTACGTATTTCATTGATTTGAACTCTCAACTAGAAGAATAACGTTTTCAAAAGAAAATTAGGTTTAAACTCCATTTACATAATTTTTTACAAATTGACAAAATTTTCGCAAAAATGTCCAATATGCACTTCAGGGTTTTGTTCAGTACTTGGTTTTACAAAATTGAAGGAAATCCAGTATTTTCGTAGCCTTATTTGTGGAAACAACTTGCCTTGCCTTTCTCAGCGTGCTCAGCATTTTTGCATATGGAACGCGAGCAGGCATTTTAGTTAATTAAAAGTTATCACGAAATTTAAAAGATATTTTTTTTCTTTTAAGGGAATCCAGAAATACAAGTCAGAAAGGGATAAAACATAGTTTGGAATTAGAAATTTCTTAATTATCTAAGGACACTTTATTTAAATCATATTTTTTCATTATTTGATTATTACTGAAAAGGACATTTCATTAAGACATAAGAACCAGATTTAAACATTTGGCGTATCCTGCTTACTTATATTTAATATTATTAAAAGGAAGACTGTTCATTGAATTTAATTATTAATTATTTACCATTTATTTATTTTATGTTTTTTATTTGTCCACTCTAATTTCTTTTGCAGTTTTTCACTATAATTTTTTTTTATAAATCAGCAAAGGGAAGTTGATGGCTAACTTTTATAAAAGCTACTTATTATTTCACTGAGACAGACGAAAACACTTTTTGAAAGCACAATACAAAGAGAGGGAAAAAAATTGATTAGAGGAGGCATATTTACAATATTTCCAATATTTTTCAATAATGAAAAAAAAAAGAAAAATAGTAACTGTCAAATGTTGAGTCTGTTGCGAATGTTCCAAGTATTGGTTCAACAGCCGATTTTTATTAGCTTCGTTTCAATTGCAGACTGAAAATATCAGTAAATTTTTTCCAAAAAATATTCTTAAGTTTCAATTCAACTCAATTTTCGAATTGGATTCACGACTTTTGTAAAATACAATGTGAATCGTAAAAATAAAAGACTTATTAAAATTTAACCAAATAGGCTCAGCCTTGTTTGCAACTGTTATTTGAAATTTGATGTTTTCGCTTATTTTTTTTTACTTTCTTGAAAAGAAACAAAAATGAGCAAACTTTGACTACTTGATCATAAAATGAGCAATATGGAGTATAACTCCGTATAAATTTGGGAGATTTCCGTCCATAAAAAAGTGCTATGCAATGCATAATATGATAAAATGATGCTTCTGGGTTATTGCAAATTCGATAGGTCCATTAAATTTCTCATTCATCCCAATTTGTTTACAGTCGAGTTATGAAAAATGGCAGAATTTTTGAAACTATTTCTGTTTTTTTTTTCGATGAAAAATACGTTTTTTTCGGAAATCTGAGTACGCCAAAAAATCGAGCGTCTAATTTTACATAAAAGTGCCTTTGACACCAAATTTTCATCTCATCTCCATTTCAGGCTGCAAAATACGCACGAGATATAAAAAAATCGAGCTCGGCTTCGTGATCAGGGAGAAAAGTTACCCCTTAGGACAAAGTTTCACGCAAATCGAAGAGGGATCGGGGCAACTGCTGTGGGAGTTGGCGGAGATTTTGAATATGCCATATAATGAGTATAAAACTCTCCTGAATTAATTGTTTCGATGAATAAATCATAAAAATCACGAAACAAATTTTGAAAATTCAGAGAATTGAGCAAATGTTCAAACAAAAATTCGTCCGCTGTGTGATTTCAAGGGAAGAAGATCCATCGTAAGGCCAAAATACGACCCGGCCAGCATACGTGCTAATCTCTTCGCACGGCGCGTTTCACGATAATTACACACCAACAGCACAGCAACAGCTTCAACCTTAATAACACTAATAATAATGGACAACAATGAACGATCGCCGAACTACGGCCGCTGCTGCTGTTCGAGGTCCACGTGAAACGTGAGTTGAATATTTCTGAAGCCCAAATATTCAAGCAACACCTTCGTCCGAGAGTGCGATGTGCGGATTTACGAAAGATTTCGCCGTAAATCGGCTTACCCGGTGCCGGTTTGACTACTTGGGCCACTAAGCCCCTTCTGGCTTACTGGCCAGGTGATAAAGTGCTGGAAACTGTCAATTAGCGGAAATTTGGCGCATGAAATTGACTTCTGTTGTTGGGTTGAGCTGAGCGCGAGCGCTTGCTGGCTGAAAGGTGAAGAATTGAGAGTCGTTTGGCTGGGTGTTGGTATTCAGAGGATTGCATAAATTCTTCTGACAGTCGTGAGTTTAGGTTAACTTTCGAATTCAACACAGAAGTAATGATAGAGATTAAGTTTGGTTGCCTCTATATAGTTTAACATTTATTAACTGCGCTTGAAGTGTGGATAGTTGATGGTTGTGAAAAATTGAGGGACTTGGTCTTAGATGGAATAGAAGACTAAAATTATCGTTTTTGTTTCAAATGTCACATCTCACAAAAAAGAATTCAAACTAATAAAGGTTTTTTTTATTCAATTATCAGTCACACATTTGATAACTTGCTCGTGTTTAGCTAAACATCCATCCTTTTTAAATTTTATAAATTTTATAAATTTTATGGCAGTGCGTGGCCGAATGGTTACGCTGTCCGCTTTGTAAGCGGATGATTCTGGGTTCGATTCCCAACTGCTCCAACTTCCATCGGATGAGGAAGTAAAATGTCGGTCCCGGCCTTGGTTGTTAGGCCGTTAAGTCATTCCAGGTGTAGGAGTCGTCTCCATGCCATAAGTACAAACAACACACCAAACCAAGCCTACTCCGGTGGAATCGCTGGCGGCGGTTGGACTCGCAATCCAAAGGTCGTCAGTTCAAACACTGGGGTGGAAGGTTCCTTGGAGTAGAAAGAGGTTTGGGTGCTCTCCCCATTCAAGCCTACGGACTCCTAGGTTCGAGCAGAAACTTGCAATAGAGACCACAAAAGACCCGGGGGTCGTTAATGTGGATGGTTTGATTGAATCTTTATCAAAAAGGAAAAGAAGGAAATCTGGCAACCCTGTCTCATATTGTCTTATATCAGTACTTATGTGAAATTTATGTTACTTATCCAGGCCGAATGCCATGAATATGATCAAACTAACATCTTGAAGTGTCCTACTGTACATTACTTCCGAAAACGAATGATTGCATATCATCAGATAAATATGTTTTTTAATCTAATCTAATCTTATATGTTTTTTTGATAAATAATATGTGATATTGCCATGGACCAAACGTTTATAAAGATCTGGCAAGCCTGTTATCAAATATTTGTGTTGTTTCTCATAATAAATCGCGATTTATTTAAAATAACATATATATATATATTTTAAATCGTCCTCCTGTAAATTAATTGTTTCCGTGTCGTGGTCCATTAACGCCCATCTATTAATTAACAACAAGTGTTAGCTATTTGCTGCCAGTTTACACTTATAGCCTAATAACTCTACTGCATTCCCCCGCCAGAAATTCCTCGTTGCATATTTATGGACCTATCAAAACAATGACACCAGTCCGCGGTCTCTGTCACTGTTCCAAAGTGGCTAATTAAACGAAAAAAGCCAGTAATTACCGGTAACGGATCTGCCCGGGTTGCTGACACACACACTACTTTAAAGAAAAACGTTAATAAGAGTCTTTTCACCTCCTCCCCCTTTCCACCCAGGGTCATTCCGAACTGGTGCTGTTGTCTTGGGTTTTGGGGGGCGTACGAAGGGGCCACACGAAAAAAAAACTTGGTATCTGCCTGCCAACACCTTCTTTTTCTTCCACCCGGTGTTCTCCCTGATTGAGTGACGACCTGCTACTAACTTTTGTAGGGGAATGGTTGCTGTTATTGACTTATTATTATTTGGCAAGCTTCTAAATACCAGTTCAAGTTGTTACAAAAATTTATATTTAGGGAAAAATAGGTCCCCTTCCCCTGTATCAAAACCTGGTGGTGATGAAGGTGCACTCCAGTGAGCACCAGCATTCGGTTGTTTTGTTTTTTAATTACACAGTACTGCTGCTAACTGCATGGCGCCACTGGTTTTGCTGTTTTTGTATAAACATGACATGAACCGCCCCTCTAGACTTTGCACCCCCAGCAGCTGCAGATTAGACGAGAAGCTGTCACTAAAAGTAAACCATGCAGTTAGTTTATTTAGTTTAGGCTTAGAGGCCTTCAGTGCTACTGGTGCTGGAGAATTAACGGTGTTATTTTGTGGTTGAGTGACATGTGGGCGATTCCGAGGGAATGTCCCTATTTTCGATCTACGGTTGTACCTATTTTGGGCCCTTGTACAAAAGTTTCAAATGATAAGTATTTTTGTGCAGTGATTAAAACACATCATTTCTTATGTTGTAGATCGAAAATATTCACAATAGACTCAATATAGGGGCATCCCCAACTCAAAATGTAGTTGAAGGTCACATTACATCGAACCATCAACACCTAATACCAAGAATACACTAAATTTCGTCAAGTTCACCTTCGCAGCCGCATAATCATTTGCTGGGACCACCTCACCTGAGTCGTTCCACAGTCCCGGTTACCGGCCGGCCGGCACCCCAGGACCGGTCGAAACATTCATCAGAAATTCTCGACACGCAATCCGCGAAGTTAGCCACGGCTACACCTAGAGCGCGAGAATTCATCATCCGTCGCCGGTTTTGCTGTTCTGTCCCACAAATCATGGTGGTATTTACCTGTATAGAGGTACACACTTACTCTATGGCTTTGGCTATTTATATATTTTCTCCATCTTTATGAAGATAACATTTCAACGGCTGACGTGACATTGACATTTTTTTTGCCTTGGCAGCCCTCCCCTCGGGGCATCACAATATGAGTATATGTGCCCTTGCTACACGTTTCGGTCTTTAAAAATAGTGGCTCGTGGCCAAAGTTAACCCTTTTGTGACCAGTTGATATTTTTCATTTTACTGGTGTGGCTTTCGTAGAAATTGTTCTAGTTGTTTAAGTCTACAATAAGAGTAATTCTCAAAATTTTCGTAATCTTTTTCCCATTTTTTATTTATTTTGTATTTTAGAATTTAGACTCTGTCGATGCATGTAAAAAGAATTCATTTTGCATCACTAGTTTTTTTTTCCACGCTGTGCTCCATACAGTATTGCGGGCTGTTCATACAAAATTGTCATGTGAACAATCATAATAAATAATCTGTTTAAATTTTGTGGATAAGTGTTTTAGCCCATTATTTTAAAAGTGTATAAAATAAGTATTACTAGCCCTCCCAGTCAAATCAATCCGAATTCTGAAACGGAATCTAATTAGAATCGTACACAAATTCCGCTTCAAACGCAACAACCGGTTCGAACACGGACTATTTTAACAATCAGATTTTTGCAGAATTGGTTCCGTAAGTTTGACAATTTTTGAATAAGGAGACAACAACTTCCTTGGTTGCTGTGCACCCTTAACACTGGAACGCCCAACGCATGTCCAACTTACACGGACGCCCAAGCCTCCCAAAAAAGTTGGAACGGTAACTTCAACTCGCTGGTTCTCGGGCAGAACTCACCCAATCAAGACGATTCTTTTTTCCAGTGATTTGTTAGGATGTCTAGATGATCCTAGAACTTTGCAGAACTCAATTTGATCAAATCTGTAATTTTTGCGACCAAAAACATCGTTCCAACTTTTTCAAAAAGACTGCCTCCGCGGAATTTTTGGCGAATTTTTTTTTACACGCGAAAAAAAAAGTTGGAACGATGTTTTTGATCGCAAAAATTACAGATTTGATCAAATTGAGTTCTGCAAAGTTCTAGGATCATCTAGACATCCTAACAAATCACTGGAAAAAAGAATCGTCTTGATTGGGTGAGTTATGCCCGAGAACCAGCGAGTTGATGTTACCGTTCCAACTTTTTTGGAGCCTTGGGCGTTGGAATGTTAAGATGTATCTCAGCAACCAGCAATCCGATCAACAACGTCAAAATTGAAAATTTTAGAAAAAGTTTCTCAACTTAACGAAAATATGTTTTGCAGAGGTAATTTTCCATCATTTAGTATTTTCAAATTGCAAATTATTGAACACTTTTCAAAAAATTTCATAATTAAATGCTTATAAATTTAGAAAGGTGAAATTTTATTTGACAACATTTACATTTTTTTCAAAAATTTCTTTTTTTTTTTGTTCCATTCTGAACTCTGGCGCAAAATATGCCCTTTTCAGTCCCCTAAACATATAATTTTTTTTTTCGCAAATTAAAAAAATACGTATTTTTGGTTCAACTTTGAGTGATAAAAAGTCAAATAGACAAATCGGGTATTTTTTCCGTGTACATATTTTTCCTGAAAATTCCTAATCACAACCTACAGCTTTGCCGAAGACATCAAATCGGTCGGAAAATCAGAATTGCTCATAATATTACTCATAGTATTTTTCACCCTTCTTATTTTTGCTTGTTATTTTGTTTTTTATCCTGACTTTTCATGTCACAAAATAAATTTTAGGGGGCATGGAAACGGCGCAACTAATAACAAAATATAACTTACTTTGTGATTAAAACATTTTACATCCAAACGCGAAGTATTTTTTTTTTACACTTTGTAATTTTTTTTTAAAGCTGACAACTCTGCCAAAAAAATTTGGGCTTTTTGTATTATAAATCAAAAGGTGCTATTTTTCGTCATATCGACATTTTTAAAAATGAAAAATTGAATTAAAACTTTCTCGAAGAAACAAAACTGATCAAAAAATCAATCAGTTCCAAAGATTTAAAAAAAAATATCAGCTCGGAGATTTTATGAAAATTTGTATTAAAAACTCATGACGCAAAATTGCTGTTTTAACCCTTTCATGATTTTGGACACTCGTTTTCGACAGCTCTGAGAGTGTAGACGTGTTTGTTGTGTCGTGCGCGCTAAAGGCATCGTTGCGTGCCTCGAGTTGTTTGACGGATGGAGGTGGAAGAGACCTCCGAGACGGATGATTTCCAACTCATCCCCGGAAATCGGAAGCGGAAGAAGTCCCCTGAGATCACCGGAGCTGTCGTCGAAGAAGGAAAAGTGGAGCAGAATGTGCTCAACAACAACAAGTTCAGCCCGCTAGCGGTAAACAACAACAACAACAATGCCAGCCCAGCAGGAGGAGGAGACGCCCCGGTGGTTCCGCCACCCGGCCAGTCGGCAGGTAAACAAAAGCAACCACCTTTGGTGGTAAAGAGCTCTACGGCCTTTTACAGGCTTGTGAAGATAACGTCGCTGTGTCAATACGATTTCGAGCCAATTTTCAAGATTACCCGGTTTGGCACCAAGGTAACCAGCTTCTCTGTCGAAGACTTCGACAAGTTGCAAGTGCTCTTCAAGAAGCACAAAGTAGAATTCTACACCCACGAACGACGGAGCGAACGAAATCATCGGGTAGTTCTTCGTGGTTTACCTGATGAACTAAAACCGGATGAGGTCAAGTACCTGCTGAAGAGGGATCTAAAGCTGGACGCGCTGGAGGTGCATGTCATCAAGCGGAAGGAAAAGTCCACCGTGGACGAAACTCCGTACATCGTGGTCTTCCCCAAGGGGTACACCAATCTAAAGAAGCTCTCTCCACTGAAGGTTGTGGCAAGCACTATTATCCGGTGGGAGGCCTACCGGAATAAGCGGCCGAACGTGACCCAGTGCAGGAACTGCTTGCATCTGGGCCATGGAACCAGGAACTGTCACCTAAAGGCCAGGTGCAACAGCTGTGGGGGTCCCCACACGACGGACGACTGCCAAGTGCAAGAAGCCGAGCCGAAGAGGTGTGCCAACTGCAACGGAACGCACGAAGCCATGGACCGAAGCTGCCCCAAGCGTGCGGATTTCATCCGGATGCGGTAGCAGTCATCGAATTCGAAACCGCCGGTACGGAAGGCGGAAAAGCAGAGTCCAGCAGTTCCGGCGTTCACGCCGGCGGAGTTCCCTCCGCTGCCGGGCGCAGTCCCGGACGTAAAACCAAAGGATCGCCCTCGACCCGCAGGAAGCAGTCACCAAAGTATCGGCGCCGGCGCCGGTACCACCCCCACGGCGGAAGAAAAGGAGGTGCTCTACAGTTCGACTGAGCTGTGGCACATTTTCAACGAGTACAGCGCCAGGTTTCAGACCTGCAAGACCCGCGTGGATCAACTAAGACTCGTTAGCTACATGCTCGGCAAGTATGGAGGAAAATGAGCATCTTTTTGTAATGTATTATAATGTATTTTGAACTGTCCCTCGGTCCTAACCTGGTCCAAGCACCTAAAAGGACCTAATAAAAATAAGTTAAGAAAAAAAAAACCCTTTCATGATGGGAAAATGATTCTTTTGACCATATGGAAATTATAGGCTAGTTTAGAACATTTTCATATTTGGGTCATATATGACCCATCAGGCCCGGAAGGGTTATATCATCCACACAGTTAAAAAAAATCTTTTATGTCAGAAAAAATGTGTAATTTAACTTTATTTCTGGTTTAATGTCACTTTTGCAGTCTGAATTGAGGTAAAATTACATCATAAAAGAGGTAATATTCATCCTTACAAAATTACACCTTCCAAATTTACAAAAAAAAAAATACTGTGCATAAAGTACACAGTAAAAAATCATGGTAATATTACATCTGGGAATGAGTACAACTTTTATTTCAGAAGAAAATTTGTTATTTTGAATCTAAAAATGTGTAAAGTTACCACTGTTTCGGTGTGATGCCACTTTTTCAGTCTAAATTGACGTAATATTACATCATAAAAGATGTAATTTTACACCTTCCATATTAAAAAAAATACTATGTATGTCACGCTATAATCAGACAAAATTTTAAAAAAATCGTATTACTAAAGTTGCTCAAAGTGATTTCCCGAACACATGAAAAATAAACATAATCCAAATAAGTTGAGGCAGTAGAGGGTTAATCCTAAATGAGTTTCTAAACAAATGGTTGAAACTGCTTGCTCAGTCTAATTGGAACCGAAGTACAATTGCTAGAGTGTCAGCAAATTGCCCACAACGGATTCATTAAAAAAAGAGCACATTTAAGCAACCTGGAGGAGTTCCATTTAAAGCAAGTGTTGTCACCCGAGGAGGGAAGAAAGCTGCACTAAACGGGTAAATGTTTACGATTGCCTGAATGGTGCGGAGATAAATTATACGGACTGAACGTGTTTGCAATTACTTTGCAGTTTGGTTCAAGTTTTATGTTTGTGAAGTGCATGTTGTTGTTGTTGTTTTGAGGCAAAACAGCAGAATAAAAAAAATACTTTCAGGTGTTAAAATAAGTCTCAAACTTCTGGAGATCTCTTTTTTTGTCGCATAAAATCAATCAGCCTTGTGTCGCCGCGTCGAGATGGCAAAGTCCCGATAAGTTAAAAAAATAACAAAAACGCTGTCAAGGCTTGGCAGACAAATGCACAAAAGAAATAAAAACCGCGATCTAACCATCAGTAGCAGACATTTGCAGACAGCTACTGAACTGCCGTTCACCACAACAAAAGTCTTTATAAATCCAATGCCATTATTGAGTGCGTTTTGCGTCTTGCAAAATAAGAAAAAAAAGACTCACTTAGGCAAAAGTGTAGTAAAGCAGCGAATAAAAAAAATCTACTCGAAGCAAATTGGCGCGTGCGTTGGCGTCTCAGTGCCGACCTAATAGAACGCCACCATGCACTGCAGTACAACTCCCCACGTGAAGACCGGCGACGACGACCACCCAACCCCATGCTCGTACAGGCGCAAATTGCATAATTCACAGCGTCTTTCAGCAATAGCGGAGTTTGTAAGCGTTGGAAAAAACGGCGTTTTTATTCCCCTCAAACGAGGGAGTCTATGCACCGCAATCAATAACAACAGTTAAGGGGTGTCCTAAATGACCCAATACATTATTGAAGTTCTTTGTTTAAAAAGCTAGGCTATTTTGGTGAAAATCGTGAAAGATTATGTGAGCAATTCTCTACGGTTTTTTAAATGGCTAAGAAGAACACTATTTCATAAAATAAAAAATATCCCTATTTTTAACCATAAATTTTCACAAAATAGCTTGAAAACGGGAGGCCAGTTCCTGGACAACTACTGTTCAACTTAAATCAGTTCCTCGACAGATTGCTTGCTACAGACCTTTTTAGCGACTGAAAAACACAGAACTTCTTGCGTTTTCCTTAAAGATGTTTAAGAAAAAATTGAGTCCTGGTTTCAATATGGCGCTGCCTTCCCGTTTCATCTTGAACAGTATTCATTTTATTTTTCATGAGGAAAATCGTGCTTGAATAAAAATATTTTTGAATAAATCTGTGATATTTTTAATCATTCTCTTGAAGAATAAAATTTAAAAAATCAATGAATTTACAAAAAAAACTGTGATTGGTGACTCTTAAAATAAAATTAAAAAAAAATCACTAGATTGGTCTATTTGATTAGAAATGCAATCATAATTGTTTATGTTTCCTAAGAGGTAGTTTATCGATCATGCAATTTGATCAGTTAAGATTTTTAAGGGAGGCAACAACTTAAATAAACTTTACATTGCCTTAATTAACCCTCTAACGCCCATGGTTACTCCAGAGCGCCAAAAATGTTTGTCTTCAAAACTAAATTTCTCTGCAACCATGCATTTTTTCAACCTGATTCAAACTTCGTTAGTTTATATAGATTGTTGGGTTATAACCATTAAAATTTCATCCAATTTGGTCGATCCAATTACGAGTTATGGTGAAAACCATAAAAAATCTCGATTTTGATCTGGGCGGGAAGGGGTTAACCTACTGATATCACGGAATCAATAATTTTAAATTTAAATGCCTAAAAATCAAAAAATAATTTTCCGTACTTCCTCGTAATAATATTTTCAAAACAGATTCTAAAATTTGTAAGTGTCTTAAATAATTGATTTAAATCCTTGAAAATTATTTTTTTTTGAAAACATTGTTTTAAGAAACACACTGAAAATTTTTCAAAATATTGAATCGAACCATAGCTAAAAAAAATTGAATTCGCTTGATAAATAAAAAAAACATTTTCCTCCAAATTTATTCACAAATAGGCTTCCCAAGTACCGTTTAGGCTTTATCAAAGCTGTCACAACCGCTATAAAACCTATCAGCCAAAACCAACATTAAAACCAATAAGTCGTAACAGCCTCCCCAGAACCCCGATAAACCTCTGTTAAAACCCAAAAGGACCTCCGCAAAAGGTTGTCACGGCCTATTTATAAAACCTTCATAGGAGTTCAAGGCTTTACAACTGAATCCTAACAACATCCTCAAAGCCTTGATAAAACCTTTGTTAAAACCTAGTCAGGAGTTAAGGAAAAATTAAATTTCATACGTCTTCAAACGTCTTATGCCAAATAGGTTTTATTTTGGCAAAAAAATAAGTCTTTGTCTTGCCACATGATAAAATGGAGATGGTGGCACAAATTCAGCTGCGGTTGAAATTTTATTGACAAATGTAAGGGAGATAGAGCCAAAAAAAACCAACTCACTTCATAAAAAAAAACATTATTTGTAATCATAGTTTTCAATGTTAAAAAAAATTATTGCAATTCTATTTAAAAAAATGTTCAAGTTATTTATAAACATCTATCGCTATTTTAATTATATCAGAAATTCAGCATATATGAGTATTTTCGTCAAATTTAAATCAAATTTCTCAGTTCTCTATTTTTCAACCAAGATGGCGGTCAGTCACATTCAATCAGAACACGCGCTTAGCGCCATATTTATGCACTGCTAATTGGCCGCGTTAAAAGCTTTTTCAGGAGCTTGTGGTTTTAATTAAGCTTTTTGCATGCCTAATGGCACTTGACAGCTAAAACACCCTTGGTTTTAAAGAAGCATGCGATAAAACCGTTTGGCATGACATTGCCATTGGGTTTTCAAGACTCTCTTAAAACTTTCATAAAACCTCATTGATAGCCATTTAGCTTTTATTGTCACAAGGTTTTATATCCGAGGCATAAAACCCTGTTAGAACCTATTAATTAGCTCTAGCTTATTGGTTGCAGTGAATGCCCAAATAAAACTATTAAGCAATCAAGATGCTACCATAAAACCATAATAAAACTAGGTGGTGGCTAGTTGGTTCAAAAATGTTACTTGGGTTAATTGATTTGTAGGAAACTTTCTCAGCTTTTCGAAAATATGTTATTGGAGATCTATTCCTTCAAGAATTAGGAAAATTTTGAATGCGAATATGTAGTGTTAAAAGTCCTTAACAAATTTATTTTTTTTTCTACAAACATATTTTTCATTCAAGTTGATCAGATTTTTGCACTTAAAAAACACTATTTTAATTTTAAAAAAAGTTATGCGTATATTATTTGGTACAACAACAGTCTTCAGTTCTTTTGCAGAAGCGGAAGCTTTCGTTGAAACGAGAACGCCTCTGAATTGTCCTTTCTTTGTTGGTGCAGATCGGAGGGTTCGTTACGTTTACAATTTTTCCATATCGTATATTGTAAAGGGTACCTATACAAATTGTGTGGACTTATCTAAATAATCACAAACCACCACCCCTCCTTTTCAAGTGTTTGTGGAATACATATTTCATAGCATCGCAGCTCGGAAGGCACCGTAGCGGGTACAAACTAAACTGATTTTTTTTTCAAGTCTTCATTATATCATTGCAGATCGGTAGGTATCCGAAACGAAGATTCTTTAGTTCTATTTATGCAACCCCTTTTTGTATGAATATCATAAAATCGAGACACCTTTGACAAAAAAACAACTTTTATAAAGTAACGACAGCTTTTTATGCTTCCAACGTCGTCGATGCCCGACTAGTGACGACGCCGCCGCGCCGTTGAATTGCAGAATTGAGGTTGCATCGGTCGCGGTCTCTTCAGACATCAACGACGCCGGCGACTCTCGCTCTTTATGCTGCTGCTCTCTCTCGCGCCCGCCGTCCCATTATCCAATCATTGGCAATCACTGGAAATTGACTCATTTGCAGTTTGTTCCTCCCCCTCTCACCACACCTCTTAACGGGTTGCGCGTGGAGGATGTGTGGGTGGCTGGTTGGTGTAGGTGAGTGGGTTTCCAGCACAGTTTTTGAGCCCCTGCCCGTTGACTCAGTGTGCAGTTTGTGCTAGATTTTTTTTGTTTGAATGGAACACTTTGGGCTTTGTGTGATATATGCGCAAAAGATCACTTAACCACTTTAAGTGAATGAATCTGGGGGTTTAAGTGGTGATTCAGAAGCAATTCTTCAAATATGACTTTCAATTTTTACAGTTCTAGAGGGAATAAGACATGCATGACAGTACACTCAAACCCCGGTGGTTTGACACCAACTGTTGTCAAACGAACGGGGTCACTTTTTAGTTTGACACCCCTTTTACACGGAGTTCACACACACTACCAAACGTTTGTTTTGATAGTGTGCGTGAGCGTCGTGTAAAAAGTGACAGTACGTCACTTTTTAGTTTGACTTTGACCAACCAACGGGGTACAAACTAAAAAAGTGTCAAACGAAAAAGTGACCAACCACCGGGGGTTGAGTGTAAAATATTTGTGAAATTCTCTAAAATGTTTAAAATTAAATTAAGAAGGAAATTCATAGAATATAAACTTATTTAAATCAATTGAGAAACAGAAAGAAATGATATAACAGTATGTAGATAAATATTGATAAATGAGCGTAACTCCAAAACTAGTGATTTCAAAATCACTCAACCATGCCAAATTTATCCGGTCTGTCTGACTGCAAGTCTGCAGCCGAAAGATTGTTGGGGCACAAAGCTCGTGGTCACTGTCTGCTGGAGAACTGCGGCGATATCTTCAATTGGGATGTCTCGGTTGATTCATGTTCCATTGAGCGACCATCGCGGTTGACTCAGTGCCAAAAAGTGATGTGAATTCCATCATCACACACACAAAACACAACCACGCATCAGATTCATTCAGCATTCTTCGGAACTCTGCCTTCTTTTAATGGCTTGAAGGAGAACGGAAGAAATAAGTTCTTTTTTTTTTTTTTGTTGCATAAAAGTTGTTGCTCTTGTTACGCGAGGATCCAGACGCCGTAACTTCCTTTTATGGGAATAAAGTTTTTATTTTTAGAACCGCCGTCTGATTTATCGCAAAATGACTCGTTTTTTGCGCGTTAAGTGGTTTTGGACTTGGACAAAATTAAAGTGTACCACACGTTACGTTACGTACGGGATCGAGCGCAAGATCCATCAGGACAGACGGACGAACGAGCAGACCCAAAGTGACAGAGAACAGTAAGATGAGATGTCGAGCGACGTTCTGAGATGTCATCGTGGTTGTGCTTTGTTGACGCAAGTCGATTTTGTGCCTAATCTTTTGGCAGATCCTCAAAATTCGGTTTCAAATAGTAGTTTTTAAATGAAAATCATAAAAGTCCGTGCAATATTGCCACATATCATACATTTTTTTTTTACTAGAACGTGTTTCTTTCTGATGAATCACTCAGTTCGTTCATGTTGCCACTTAGCATACATTTGATTCTCGAAATGGCAAAAACCTAACTGCGACAACAAAGCACAACCCCGACGATGTGCAATACTGCACTGCATACGCTTCCCTGGAAAAGTATCTCGTTCTCGTGTAATGGAAACATGTGCTTAATTTGGATTAAAAACGTCACGGTTCAAGTGCAGATAAATGAAACGCCTTGTTGAAATGTCGAACGGGGAGATTTTTTTTTTGTTTTGCCATACAGTTATCCCTCATATTCGGAACAGTTTACAGATCAGCCATTGTTCTACAAATCATGGAAAATCGATAATTGAACATATTGATTTGCTTTTACCTTCATGTGAAAGCTTTTCTTGCAATCTTTCGATTGATGTATACACAGAAAAAAATAATGTAAATTTGGAAGGTGTAATTTTGGAAGGTTGAATATTACCTCTTTTATGATGTAATTTTACCTCAATTTAGACTGAAAAAGTCACATTACACCAGAAAAGTGGTTAAATTACACATTTTCAGAGGTAAATTTACACATTGTTTCTGACATAAAAGATGTACCCCTTCCCAGATGTAATATTACCATGATCTTTTTTTTCTGTGTAGACCGGCCATATATTTTTACGTTTTATACACAGAAAAAAAAATGATGGTAATATTCATCAGGAAATGGTGACAGATTTTGTGGCAAAAAAAATGATTAATTTTACCCCCGAAAATGATGAATTTTCATCAGTTTTTGATGAATATTAATCAGGTTCACATTTTTACACATTTTTTATGTAATATTACTCAAAAATAGAGTTAATATTCAACCTACCAAATTTTCAACATTCCAAAATTCAACTTTTTTTTCTGTGTATCAAGTTTTCAAAGAAAAACATTGACCCTTGAAATCCACAAATTCGAAACACTTTTTTCTTACGATGTAAACAAACTTTTTTTTCTCTCCAGGAGTACTTATTTTTTTTTTTTTTAGTACTTATTTTTTACAAAATAATGACTTCACACTCTAAAACCAATAAAACTCATGCTTAGTAATGTTTTATGAATGGTCTGATAACTTTTTTTGTGAAAATATCAGTTAAATTCGGGTGTTCCACTATTGTGGGAGACACAATAACATCCCACAATTTTGGAACAGGCAATTTGGAGGCAGTGTTTTGCTGCTCTGGATAAAATAGTCATGAAAGGCAGGTTTTTGTTTGAAAAGTACTACTTTGACTAGTGAAATAGCAAGAGAATGTCCAAATAAAGGTTCTCAAAATAGTAAGGTCGACAGAAAAGTTGCATTTTGCATCCTATTGACAAATTACCACTAAAGTGTACCGAATTTGTGGGTGTTCCGAATATGTGGGATGACTGTATTAGGTCGTAATATTTCCGGTTGGTGGCATGCACCAGCAATTGGATAAGATATCTTTGAGAGCCTTTGGGAGCGACGATATTGTTAATGTTAGTATTTCATGAAGTTTGTTAAATTTGGAGTACGTAAATAATTACTGACTTTTCAATTAAAAATAATAAAAATAAAGGTGAAGCTAAACAAATGAAAAATAATCACCACAAATTTCAAGGTCTAAGTCACCCGTGCTGTCAACTATTGAAATGGTTGATTGACAGCACCATCCCCTGTCAGACACACACACACACACAAACCGGTCCATCAGCTGATATACTTGTTCAGCCAAAGGTCTCTAGTCCGGCTCTATTGCGCAACCTCGGACGCATGCCATACCGGGACTTTCTGACAAGTGTCTATAGTCGTACCAAAACAAAACGATAATGATCCGCCACACAGAGCTGTCTCTTTTAACGGCTTTTCCAAACAATTTCTGCCTCCATTCAATGTCGCTAAAGCACAGACAAACAGAGTGCGTAAAAATTTGCAAAGTGTTTAAGATGTGCCACAGACAAACAGATAAAACATATTAATATCAACTTCATCGACTCTTATTTTTGTTGAAAATAGTTTTTACGAGAATGCAAAATGGCATTTCCAATAAAATTTCAACAGGGCGTAACCTGGCCTGAGGTTATGCCTTACTGAAAAAAAAAATATTTAAAGCGAATAAAAAAATCCATGCTAAATATTAAACATTTTGAACAAACAGTTTCTCAAAACGCTACTGTCCAAAATTTGCAAAATACCAATGAATTCCAGAAAATGTCTATTTTTAGTAAAGGTAAAAACTAGCCCTTAAAGCCCCCTGATGTTTTGGGAATATTTCAAATGATTATTTATTATCAAGAATAAGACATCTTCAAAATAATGCAAAGAAAAAGGTATGCAAGGAGAAAAGTTTATAGATCACAGCATTTTTTTTTTGGTTTGTAGATGTACTTTATCATCAGCTCCCCGAGGGCTTTCTTTATTCCGGCAGGTCGAAAAACAACGCAGATGTTATTTTAACTTTAAAACAAGTAGGCTGTTTATAACAAATCCTGCTCAATCTACTGACATTCGTTTGTCTGTGACTATGCACTAAGATACTGGTCGGTGGGCCTTTTTCCACACACTTTTTTTTTTTTAATGGCCAAAGCATCGATCAGAGCGGGATGTTTAGGTTTGAAGCAGGTCAACAACATTTCAAACGAGACTTGCTGTCACTAGCGTGCCCAGGGTGGGGCAACATGGGGCAGTTGCCCCACCATCCTCGGAAATTTGTTCTAAAATTGGGCAGGGGGTGTCCATACACGACGAAATTTTCAAAACTCTAATATTTTTGCCCCACCTTCCTTGAGGACCTGGGCACGCTAGTGCTTGCTGTTCAAGTTTTGAAGTGCGTTTAGTACACGCTTTCTGGACCTATTTGGTCATTGGACGTTGCTGCATGCGCTCATTAGTGCGTTTTTTTTTTTTGCTGAACCTCCCTGCGAGAATATCCGAATCTTTCGTCAATGTCACTAGCGCGGGTTTCGCGCGAGGGGTGGTTTTAGGTTTGAAACTTGAAGACCCAGTGACGCCCATTTTACACTTGTTCTTGCTGCATGAGGCTAAAACGCCCACCACATACGTCAGTTTGACGTGGGCCAAGGAAAGTCCGACGGACTTTTTGGAGCGCGCGCGAATGAGCTCATAATGTGCATAATATTAAGTTGGTACGTTCACGAGGCGTTGAGTACTTGGTGGCGATAAATTACACTATTCATGAAACGGACCACATTCCGGTCGATAACGAGCAGTGAATAATAAACGATGCTTTAATGTTTCAGTCGTTGCGTATACCAATTTTTATAGAATGATTTTGATTTAGGTAATATTATTGCATCTTCATTTTGTACGTAATAAATATAAAACAAGCAAAAATACATAAACCAAAAGAATTTTCTTAAAAACAAAAATCAAAGAAGTTCAATCAAACAAAAATACTTAAATACTAAATACTAAAATACTAAAATACTAAAATACTAAAATACTAAAATACTAAAATACTAAAATACTAAAATACTAAAATACTAAAATACTAAAATACTAAAATACTAAAATACTAAAATACTAAAATACTAAAATACTAAAATACTAAAATACTAAAATACTAAAATACTAAAATACTAAAATACTAAAATACTATACTAAAATACTAAAATACTAAAATACTAAAATACTAAAATACTAAAATACTAAAATACTAAAATACTAAAATACTAAAATACTAAAATACTAAAATACTAAAATACTAAAATACTAAAATACTAAAATACTAAAATACTAAAATACTAAAATACTAAAATACTAAAATACTAAAATACTAAAATACTAAAATACTAAAATACTAAAATACTAAAATACTTAAATACTAAAATACTAAAATACTAAAATACTAAAATACTAAAATACTAAAATACTAAAATACTAAAATACTAAAATACTAAAATACTAAAATACTAAAATACTAAAATACTAAAATACTAAAATACTAAAATACTAAAATACTAAAATACTAAAATACTAAAATACTAAAATACTAAAATACTAAAATACTAAAATACTAAAATACTAAAATACTAAAATACTACAATACTAAAATACTAAAATACTAAAATACTAAAATACTAAAATTCTAAAATACTAAAATATTAAAATACTAAAATACTGAAATACTAAAATACTAAATACTAAAATACAAATAAAACAACTCCCTGCCTACGAATATAACCTTTACAAATTGTTGTCGCTTTAAATGTTTTATGTGGTCCAATTCGCAAAAATCCACCATAGCTGATAAAAGCTCACAATTCAGTTATACCTGTCTTGCGTTCAAAGTTGTATTTATTCTTATATCATTCCGCAAAATTATTCAAAAATGCTTTGCATGACTCACCCCGTTTCCTTGAGTTGTCTAATAAACCGCCGCTGCAACTATAATGCGGTGCTGCATTGTTATGATTTGTAGAACAACATAACAACAAAATTGTTTTTATTCTCCGATGCGTGTGAGAAGATCTGTCAGGCCGGCCGGCATGATAGTACATAACTACACGTTATCTCGAATCACTGACATCACTCTGAACGCAGTGTTCACATGTGTGCACTTACTTGGTTGCGAGGAAAGTCGAAAAGGGGACTGGGGTGTGGGGTCTTTCGTGATTAGTCGTACTTACTGTATTTATCGCCTCGGCACACTACTCTATACTGTACAGGCTGAAAGTGAAAAAGAGGAAAAAGAAAAAAAACTACAACAAGTCGTGATAAGCAAACTGCATCTTTAATGAAAACAGTCAAGTGATGTAATGTTTAGGTTTTATTTTTAAACGTTCGCCAACGACGATCACATGAGAGGCACAAGGGGGCTGCAACTTCATAAATAAAACATATTCCTCCTCCCGAGGCGGCGGACAGATGCGATGCCTTACAGAGCCGAGTGATGCATTACTCATAGAGAGGCAGGCGACTCATTACCATCAGAATCCGATGGGAAAAGTGTTACTCATGGCTCTCCTCCAAGTCGTGCGGATCCTCATATGGGGGCGCATCGCATGTCGCAGTTGTGTGCTGTGTACCATTGTATACTAATTCTCTCTCTTTATCTGTTTTGTTTGTTGCTTGCTTGCAGGAAATGGTACATGCCAAAGACCCACCGGCGCACTATCTGACGAAGCTGCGAACCTACCTGGACCCCAAGGCCTCGCGAAGTCATCGAGTAAGTGTTGTGTTTGTTGGGTTGCTTTTTGTGGGTGAGGGATTTGCTGTGCGAGATGACCCACTTTTATGATGTGTAAGACCCGGAGACCTTTGACTAAAAAGTGTCCTTTTTGTGCAGAAACTTACTCTTTGCATTTTTTTTTAACTACATCAATAGCTATTTTACAGCAAATACACCCAAAATACAGGGTCGAGTATGAGAAATTAATCGTTCCTCCTAAGTTTATTGAGAGTGCGAAATTTCTGGGAGGCTGTATCTCAGAAATTAATTTCCTGATTTTCTGTGTTCCAGAACTCAGCTTTTCCAAAATATTTTTCAGAATAATTTTTAAACTCAAAAAACTTTTAGAAAATAGAAAATGTGTACCTAAAAGTACACAGTAAAAAATAATGTAAATTTGGAAGCTGTAATTTTGGAAGGTTGAATATTACCTCTTTTATGATACCTCCATTTAGACTGAAAAAGTGGCATTACACCAGAAAAGTGGTAAAATTACACATTTCTAGAGGTAAAATTACACCTTTTTTCTGACATAAAAGATGTACCCCTTCCCAGATGTAATATTACCATGATTTTTTTTTCTTTGTAGCTATGACTACATTTTACCGTACACTTTATCATTTTTTTTATCATTTTTTTTTAATTTTATTAAAATGAAATCGCAAAACTTGAATTTGATGCTTTAATGGAGCAAATAGAAAAAAAAGAACTTGATTTTTTTTTAAACCGATAGTCGAAACTTCGGATATTCGAGGCTTCGGATAATCGAGACTAGACTGTACTACTTTTTGATTGCAATTTCGATTTTGCTTTAAAAAATGATTTTAAATGAGAGCAATTCCAGCTCAAATCAGGATTTTTTCTGGTACTTTTTTACCCGACCCTCTCCGATTTCAATGTAACTTTTTAGACATGTTATCCTAGGCCTATATAAGCCATTTTTGTGTATATGGAGCCAGTTGCACTCGATAATGGCATTTGAGAAGGGCGTAAGGGTTTTAAATATTTTTGTATTTTGTAAATCAAATATTGCTGTATCTCTAAGCCGTTACTTCGTATCAAAAAGTGGTCAAAGACAAATTTGTAGGAAATTAGACGAGCTTTTTGCAAAAAAAAAATACACTGAAAGACAAATACTCGCCAATTCTATGAGATTTTTTGATATTTCAGTTTAAAAGTCAAATTTGAAGGTGAGCCCACAATTTTTTTTCGTTCAAAATTTTTGTAAAAATAACCTAAGATCTTACAAAAAGACTCACGAAAAATGCAGGATGGTATGTCTCTCCTAAAAAAATACAAAAATCATTTACTAAAACTGTTTTTTTGAAAAGTGGTCTAAACGTTAACATTTTCAAAAACCGATAGTGGGAATCAATTCTCCAGACAATTTTACATAAAAGTCTCGATATTGACTATTGTCCTTTGTCCAATCCTTCACAAAAAAAAAATCATGGTAATATTACATCTGGGAAGGAGTACATCTTTTATGTCAGAAAAAGGTGTAATTTTACCTCTGGAAATGTGTAATTTTACCACTATAGTTTGCGTCAGGCTCTCGACGCAATAAGACGTGTGCATCGGAGCTCTTCTGCGCGCTTTGGGTTTTCGCGTGTGTCGGCCATCTGCACCACTTGCTGGTGCAGATTTCGCGTGTTTAAGCGTCAGTTTTCAACTGACGACCGGTTTTAATTTGCGATCCGGATTACATCCGAACTCGCAACAATGGCTCAAGTGAGATCGCGTGAAAACACCTTCAAGGTGGACCTTTCGAACTTTCCGAAACGACCGTCCATTGAGGAACTGCAGAAGTTTGTACTAGTGAAACTAGGACTGGCTGTTGGCCAAGTGAAAAGGTTCCAGGTGAACCATGCGCAGAATTGCGTACATGTGAAGTGTAGTGAGCTGAAGGTGGCACAAGACACCGTTGCTATGCACAATGGCAAACACGTGATGGAGATCAACAAGACCAAGGTCACGGTGCGCTTGGTGATGGAGGACGGGGGAGTGGAGGTAAAGATCCATGACCTCTCTGAAAACGTCACGAACGACGACATTGTTGCGTTCCTGCGCCATTTTGGCGACGTGCTCAGCATTCGCGAGGTGTCATGGGGAGAGGGTTTCCCTCTCCGTGGCATGTCATCAGGCATCCGGGTGGCGAAGATGATCCTTCGCCGCCATATTAAATCGTTCGCAACGATTCTAGGAGAGAGCACACTGATCTCCTACAGAGGGCAGCCGATGACCTGTAGGCACTGCACGCTTACCCAACACATTGGTATGTCGTGCGTGGAGAACAAAAAACTCCTCGGTCAAAAAGCCGATCTCAGCGCCCGCCTGAAAAGTGCGAGCGGATCAACCTCAACTAGCTACGCTAGTGTGCTGAACGGTGTTGCCCCTGACACCAACACATTGCTGCCAGAGTTCAGTGGCACCATCCTCGGTCCGGTCATCCCGCAACGACCGATAAGACCCGAGAGCACGGGCACGGCACCCAACGCTCCTCAGAGCGGAGCGGCAACGAGCGCTACCGGACACTCAGCTGATGGATCGCTTAACATCAGCGGAGACGGTACATCGTCTGTTCAGACAAGCGGCTCGACGGACGTTGCCGAACACTCAGCTGGCTCTGAAGCTAGCGGAGGCGGCACGTCGTCCGAGGTTTCGAACACCCTCGCAAGCGAGACAGAGGTCTCAGCTGGATCAGTTGCGACCGCCATCGAAGGTGGTGCGTTGATCGATCGCCCTAACGAGTCAGAGCTCGCCAGCACAAGCGACATGATACTCATTCCACTCCCCCCTGCTGCACCTGCTGCTGAAGGAGACAACAAAGAAACCGAAGAAATGGAGACCGAAAGCCCGTCTGCTGCCGACGATGCTGCAGAACTCAACACTCCGCACCCGAAGCTGCCGTGTGAGGAAGAGGACGCAGAAATGCCGGCCGTGTCGGACCTCGCTAGCTGTGAGTCGGTGAGTCCTTTCGAATTCCCTGCACCTATCCCTGTCCCTATCCCTCATCCTGACCTCAAGAAGACGCACTCGTTGAGTTCCATCTCTGGAACTGAGAGCGAGGGAAGTGCGCGCTCTGGTGAGTTCACTGAGGTGAAGAAGAAGCGACGACCGGGTCGTCCAAAAAAGCCAAAAATTTAGTCACCTAGCACCCTGCGGCTCCCACTGCAATGAATCTGCCTTGCTCCTATAACATCGCCACCATCAATATTAATGCCATCTCGAACGACAACAAGATCCAATCCCTGAAAACCTTTATTCGCTCAACTGACCTTGACATTATACTGCTTCAAGAAGTTGAAAACCCAAACCTAGCTCTCCCAGGGTTCAACGTTTTAACGAACGTGGACGACAGTAGGAGAGGAACAGCAATTGCTTTGAAATCGCACATCCGTTTCTCGAACGTTCGCCGCAGCCTCGACACGCGTATCATTGCCGTCACCCTGCGAAGCATGGTGACCATTTGCAACGTATACGCCCCCTCCGGAACCGTGAACGCCGCATCCCGTGAACGCCTGTTCAACAATACGCTTCCTCTTTTCCTCCAAAACTGCTCAGACCACTGCATTCTTGGCGGTGACTTCAACTGCGTGATTGCTTCGAAGGACGCAACTGGTACCAGCAACCACAGCTTGGCGCTTAAAAACCTAACCAGCAACCTGGGACTTAAAGACGCGTGGGAAGTTCTGAAAGCTAATCAGATCGCGTACAGCTTCATCAGACCGAACTGCTCCTCCCGGCTTGACCGATTGTACGTTTCCGGTGCATTTGTACCGGGCTTGCGCACGGCGGAGTATCTCGTGACGTCGTTCACGGACCACAAGGCGTTCAAAGTGCGGTGCTGTCTTCCCGATCAAGGACGGCCGACCGGAAATGGTTTCTGGTCGATGCGTGCGCATGTGTTGACTGAAGAGAACCTCGAGGAATTCGAGCTCAAATGGAATCGCTGGCTACGAGAGAAGCAGAACTTCAACAGCTGGATCGAGTGGTGGATTCGCTGTGCCAAACCCAGAATAAAGAGCTTCTTCCGCTGGAAGACAAACGAAGTTTTCCGCCGGTTCAACGTTGCGAACGAACTACTGTACGGACAACTCCGAGCAGCCTACGACAACTTGACCAACAATCCAGCGATGGTTCCCGAAATCAACCGTATAAAAGGAAAGATGCTTCTGCTACAAAATAATTTCTCGAAAGCCTTCGAGCGCCTGAACGACAAGTTTCTGGGTGACGAAAAGCTGTCGACATTCCAGCTAGGTGACCGGGCCGGTCGCAAGAAGAACAGCACAATCTCTTCTATCAAACACCAAGGAAGACTTCTGGAAGACTCAGCGGAAGTCGAAGAACACATCTTTGACTATTTCCGCCAGCTGTACAGTGCTGAAGATGTTCAGCTCAACCGGGACTTTCCGAGTAATCGACTAGTGGACCCGAACTCGGAGGCAAACAACCGTGCGATGGAAGAAATTACAACGGAAGAAATCTTCACTGCTATCCAGACGAGTGCTTCCCGGAAGTCCCCAGGATGTGATGGCATCCCGAAGGAGTTTTATGTCAAGGCGTTCAACATTATTCATCGACAGCTCAACCTGATCCTGAACGAGGCGCTGCGGGGAGGTTTCCCCGAACAGTTCCTGGACGGTGTAGTGGTCTTGAGCAAGAAGAAAACGAACCTGGAAACCATCAAAGCGTACAGGCCCATTACCCTGCTGAACTACGACTACAAACTGCTGGCTCGCATTCTGAAGGTGCGACTGGAACGAATAATAAACGAGAATCGAATCCTCAACTCGTGTCAGAAGTGCTCCAACGCAAGACGCGATATCTTCGAGGCTGTTCATGCGATAAAGGACAGGGTTGTGGAGTTGAACTGTAAGCGAAAAACTGGGAAGCTCATCTCGTTCGATCTGGACCATGCGTTCGACCGGGTTGACCATACGTACCTGCTAAGCGTGTTGCGCAGCATGCGCATCAACGAAAATCTGGTGGCTTTGATTGGTAGGCTGATGCGCTCCGCCCGATCACGGATAATCATCAATGGGAATCTCTCCGCTCAATTTCCCATTCAGAGGTCTGTGCGCCAAGGTGATCCTCTTAGCATGCTGCTCTTTGTCGTTTTCCTTCATCCTCTCCTCGAGAAACTTCTTGCTATTTGTAACCATCCCAAAGAGCTAGTGGTGGCCTACGTGGATGACATTTCCATCATTTTGGTGGACGAAACGAAGCTGGCTGAAGTCAAGCGGGCTTTCGACGACTTCGGACTGTGCTCGGGGGCCAGGCTGAACGTAGCGAAAACAACTGCAGTGAACATTGGGCCGCAGCGGGAGAACTCAACAGGAGCGGGCTGGACGACGGTTTGCGACTCTGTGAAGATCTTGGGAGTTATCTACTTCAACTCACTGAAACGAACGATCGAGGAGAACTGGAGAGAAACCATCCGGAAGACGTCCTACCTCATGTGGCTTTTCAAGCCACGTGATCTCTCCATCCATCAAAAGGTCACTCTTTTGAATTTGTTTGTGACGTCTAAGTTGTGGTATATGGCATCAGTGCTTAGCATGCCAAACGCTTGCATAGCCAAAGTCACGTCCCAGATTGGCCAGTTTATCTGGGGAAGATATCCGACTCGGGTATCCATTGACCAGCTAGCTCTCCCGGTAGCAGAGGGAGGACTAAACCTGCACGTGCCAAAGATGAAAAGCAAAGCTTTGTTTCTAAACCGCTTTATCAGAGGATCTAGCGAAACGCCATTCGCAGCTTCCTTCGTGAGTCAGCTGGACAACCCACCAAACCTTAGTGGGATTCCGGCGCTGTACCCGTGTCTGAAAGTCATAGCTCGAGAACTGCCATACTTACCGCAACGGCTGATTGGACAACCAACGGCAACAGAACTCCACGGGTACTTCAGAAGAACACTAACCACGCCAAAAATCATGAACGAGCACCCGGCTGTAGCGTGGAGGTCAGTCTGGCGCAACATCAGGAGCAGAGTACTCACATTTGCGGAGAAGACTACTTTCTATTTGCTGGTCAACCGGAAAATACCACACGCTGAATTGCTGTTCCGACAGAACAGACTGGACAGTGGATCGTGTCAACATTGTCTCGGTGCCGTGGAAGATCTGGAGCACAAATTCGCCAAGTGTACTCGAGTGAGACATCTCTGGAACTTCATTCAATCAAAATTAGGAGCAATTTTGAATCGAAGGGTTAGTTTCAATTTGTTTTTGATACCAGAGCTCAACAATATTGAGGCTAACAGTAAAAGCAGGGCGCTAAAGCTTTTTATTTTCTATATAAATTTTGTGTTAGATCCAGATTGTTCTTTTACTCTAGCATCACTAGATTTCGCAGTTAGTTTAGTTTGTTAAAGAGTTCTTTAAAAACTACAAAAACATGTACATTTAAACAAACTGATCTAAATAAACGTTTTAACAAAAAAAAATTCTGGTGTAATGTCACTTTTTCAGCCTAAATTGAGGTAAAATCACATCATAAAAGAGGTAATATTCAACCTTCAAAAATTACAGCTTCCAAATTTACATTATTTTTTCTGTGTTGTGAAAATACAGCTGTTTTAAAAATAAAAATGTTGAAAAATAGGGTTTTTAGTGGTTTTTTGCAATTTCTATATGACAGACTTGATTTTTCAGTCTGGTAAATATTTTTACCGGAAAGCTCGTCCAATTTCCCATAAGTTTGTCTGACAGCATTTCAATTGAATGTATGGGCTTACAGATATAAGCATAATTACATTGCTCATAACTGAAAATAGAATATTTTATTCAGTGTGGTAAAAACCTGAATAGTAAATAACCTTACGTAAATATTTAAACGAGTCAAATTGAAAAGCTGTCAAAGGCAAACTTACGGGAAATTGGACGAGCTTTTCGGTAAAAATATTTACGAGACTGTAAAATCAAGTCTGTCATATAGAAATTGCAAAAAACTACTAAAAAACCTATTTTTTCAACATTTTTATTTTTAAAACCGCTGTATCTGCACAAGGATTGGACATAGGACAATGGTCAATATCGAGACTTTTATGTTATGTTTATGTATGTTGAACGAAAAAAAATCGTGACATCACCTTGAAATGTAACTTTTAAACTTAAAAATTTAAAAATCTCATAGAATTGGCGTGTATTTTTTTTCAATGTATTTTTTTCAAAAAGCTCGTCTAATTTCCTACAAGTTTGTCTTTGACCACTTTTTGTTACGATATTTTCAAAATACACAGATTTTCAAAAAAAAAACATATTTCCTAAACCAGAGTTTGCAACACCACCTCAAAAGATGTTTTTTAAGTCCCCTGAAACATATAAAAAAAATCGCAAATAAAAAAATACGTTTTTGAGAATTAAACTTTTAGTCATAAAAAGTTAAATAAAAAACGGGACGTATACCTATTTCATCTAAAAAGTCCTAATCATCACTAACAACTTTTCCGAAGACATCAAATCGATCAGAGAATCCCTTCTAAAGATACAGAAATTCATATATTTTCAGACCCAAAATTGTATGGAGACTTGTATGGAAAAAATAATGATGTAAAATTACTTCTTTGGCCATAGGGATTCCATGGACAAAGGGATTGCAAATCAAAAGAAATACATTTTAAAACACGGATAAAAATTGCGAAATCGTAGAGAACAACTCAAGTGTAAAATTTTAGGTTGAAGGACAAAGTCCTACCACCAATACCACCAGCAGCGCGTGTAAGAGTAAGCCAGTGTTGCCAGGAGACTTCTTTTGGAAACGCAACTTTTTGTTAGTTTGATCCTAAATGTTTGTTTCAAAAAAACACGAGCTGGCAGCCACAAAAGTGCGCTGGAAAAAAAAAGTTTGCTCATAGAAATTGCCTGGGCAACACGGCATTCTCGTCAGCAATGCTTGAAAAGGGATCTATCACTGAATGGGACTGCTCGATATTCGATAGAACTTTCTGTCAGCGATCATTTCCCAAAACGATATTTGGTCGCTGACACACAACGCCTATCATGACCGTCGTTGCTTGGCGACGTTCAGTGAACGTAAACACGAAGACGAAACGAACGAAAAATGAGCACCACTCAAGCAGCCTCCCGAACGAGACAACGTGCTCTTTCTCTTTCTCTCGTTTTTGTCTCTCTCTTCCTAATGTATGCTGCGTGGTGACAGGAGTCATATGATTGCTATCATTGGAGAGATGATCGGAATCTCGGTAGAATGTCAAACGAACGCTCTCCAAGCGATTTTTCTCCTGGAGGGAAGTCAATAATTGTGTGAGTGACTTTGCGTAGCACTCATTCCTTTGTGTGTGAAACGAACGAAAGTAAAATGTAAAAATCAGGTTGTCGTGGTGAAGACGATTGGAGTGTTCTGTCAGCTATCACCAAAAAAGTCGAAATTTCGCAAGCCCTGCTCGTCAGACGAGAATAGACGTTGAAAATATTTTTGTAAAATGCTTGTAAAAGAATTTGAAATACCTTTCGGCAAAAGTCAAATGAAACAGAAATGTTTACAAAAAGCATCTCTACTGGTTGGTGTAATTGGTTTTAGTAAATTTTAAGGAACACCCCGAATTATCGAGTTTCATTCAGACACTACCGCTTAGAGTGATGGGCATGGGTATATTTAACCTAATTTGTTCTTCTTTTAGATTTGGGACAATTTGATAAATTATCAAACAATGTTTTCACATATTTTTACATGTTTTAGTGAATCAAAAATATGTTTTAAATATCAAAAATATCAAAACCATGGACAAAATAAATTTCAGAGAGAAATAAATTTTATTATGTACCTTGAAAAAAAAAATCAAAAATCTCTTGAAAAAAATAATAAATTAAATTTCAAATAGCTGAGAAAATGCTTTGCCATTGTCATTTCTGAACTTTGAAAATCGGAACAATAGTAGCAAAGATTTTAAATTGACAAAAATAGAAGCTTCTAAGTGTTTTCCAATTAATCTCAATTTTTGAACTGACGGTATCTCTGATATCTCGGTAATAACTGCACTGGTCCGATGTCTTCGAAAATTTGACCAAAACAATATTCTAGAGTGCTTGATTTCCATTATTCGCAACTATAAGTCTTAGATGGGTGCAAAATTCAAAACACTCATCAAAGTATTCACCAAGGAATGTTACCTGTTTTATATTCCGCACATAGTTTGCTATTTTGATCCAATCTGGATCATTTTAAGTACCGTCCAGGTTTCCAGGCTATCAATTGCTCAAATATTTTCGCATTCCTCTCATACTGGCTCGATAACAAAGTTTGCCTGGAATACCAACTGGTATACGAGGGAGGGAAGCAAATGATTATTTACTGTTTGTTGAGGAAAAGGCCAAATATTGGTCCGTCACCGATTCGTTCCAACCAGTTGAGCAATCAAAGTCTGCGGATCTAAATTTGCTGTGCGGTCTCAATTTCCAAGAGATTTGTTATGTGGTGTATCTATCTGGACAGGGTCACCGCGTGCAAATCAATCAATTGCGCGCGCGGATTGTTTACGCACGGGCTCAATATCATCCCAATAGATTTAGCTGTTGATGGAAATCCAACGCCTCAACTTGCGACTGATTCCGCCGCGTGCAAATGAAGCGTGAAGATTGATTGGTGTGGTCAACCGAGGAGGAGCAGCGTCGTCGTAGCGGACTTGGTCGGACTTACGGCCGGACACCTCGCTGAGCGACAGCGCCGCTGATCCCGGGAAACACTTGAAGTCACACTCGAAGTACAGAGAGCAAAATAAGCTCAATCATTGCGCATCATTGGTCGCAAGGAATGGTAATCGGATCGGCAGCTGGGGGATGAGTACAGCTTCGGATTGCACTTGGAGAATTGTTTGTTAGACTGTTTCTGGGATTTCAAGTTCTTTTTTTTCTCTCTGTTACAGAAACGAAAAATGGTTGGCGAATCGACGTCGACGCAGGTGCTGCGCGATCTGGAGATTTCGCTGCGCACGAACCACATCGAGTGGGTGAAGGAGTTTCTGGACGACGAAAACCAGGGCCTGGACGCGCTCATCGACTATCTGAGCTTTCGGCTGACGATGATGCGGCACGAGCAGCGGATACAGGAGGCCAAGTCCGAATCGGACGAGGGCCTGAACCCGAACAAGACGGTGGCGGCGGCCGATACGACGATCGCGTCGTACGGGAGCAACGAAACGAACCACAAGTTGGGTGGTTCGAATGGGTTTATGAGGCCGGGGTTGGGCGATATGATGGATAGTCCGAGCATAAAGCGGAGGTCGCGGCACATTGCCAAGCTGAACATGGGCCTGACGACGGATGATATCCACGTGTGCATCATGTGCATGCGAGCGATCATGAACAACAAGTATGGGTTCAACATGGTGATACAGCACCGGGAAGCGATCAATTGTATAGCGTTGAGTTTGATCCACAAATCGCTGCGGACGAAGGCCCTCGTGCTGGAGCTGCTTGCGGCTATCTGTCTGGTGAAGGGTGGCCACGAGATCATACTGTCGGCATTCGATAATTTTAAGAAGGTTTGCTCGGAACAGCGTCGTTTCCAGACGCTGATGGAGTACTTTATGAACTATGAACTGTTCAACATAGACTTTATGGTGGCTTGCATGCAATTTGTAAATATCGTCGTACATTCCGTGGAGGACATGAATTACAGGGTGCACCTGCAGTATGAGTTTACTGCGCTAGGATTAGACGACTATCTGGAGAAGCTGCGGCTGACCGAGTCGGAGGAGCTGCACGTGCAAATCTCGGCCTATCTGGACAATGTGTTCGACGTGGCCGCCCTAATGGAAGACAGCGAAACGAAGACTGCCGCCCTCGAGAGGGTAAACGAACTTGAGGACGAACTGGGTCGTGCCTTAGACCAGGCTAGTGAAATCGAGCGGGAAGCGCTGTTCAAGATCGGCGAGCTTGAGTCGGAACTAAGTCAAACGCGCGTTGAGCGGGAAGATCTGCACAACAAGCATCGAACCGTGGAGGAAGAGATACTGAAACTAAAGCGAGCACTCAAACAACACGAGCAAGAATCCAAGAGCCGACAGTCGATGCTGCTCGAGCTGGAGAACTTTACCAAAACCCTCCCCAAGGGAACTTCGATCGCGGACGTGTCCAACCTTCTGGCGAAGGGTGGCAAACTGTCCGAACTCAGTCCAACGGGAACGGCAACCCTCAACGGAGGAGACAAAGCCCCACCCGTACCACCTCCCCCCGCTCCTCCTGCCCCACCAGTTGCCCCGACTCCTCCCCCACCTCCATGTCCACCCGCTCCACCTGCCCTGCCGAGTCTCAACGGTACGCGCGCACCTCCGAAACCACCCGCATTCATTCCACCGCCTCCGGCCGGTCCCGGCAGCGGCTTCATGAACCTCGGCGGAGCGATTCACTGCACCGACGGCAACATGACCATCAAGCGCAAAGTACAAACCAAATACAAACTGCCAACGCTCAACTGGGTCGCGCTCAAGCCCAACCAGGTGCGCGGAACCATCTTCAACGAGCTCGACGACGAAAAGCTGCACCGCCAGATCGACTTTACCGACTTTGAGGAGCGCTTCAAGATCGGCATGGGCGGCCCACTCACGAACGGCAACTGCGACAACATCGACGGCCTGTCCACGTTCCCCAGCAAGCGGTTCAAGAAGCCGGAGCACATCTCGCTGCTCGAGCACACGAGGTTAAGAAATATAGGTACAAAACTTCAGGTTCGTATGATTTGTTCAAGCACTAACTGACTTCCCTTTTTCCCCTGCAGCAATCTCACGCCGCAAGCTGGAAATGCCCGCCGATCTGGTCATCAAGGCGATCAACAACCTCGACCTGAAGCAGCTCTCGCTCGAGAACGTCGAGCTGCTGCAGAAGATGGTGCCCACCGACCAGGAGCAGAAGCTCTACAAGGAGTATGTGATAGAGAAGAAGGACCTGAACCTGCTCACCGAGGAGGACAAGTTCATGCTGCAGCTGACGAAGGTCGAGCGCATCTCGTCCAAGCTGTCCATCATGAACTACATCGGCAACTTCTTCGACAGTCTGCACCTGATCAACCCGGTAAGATTTCACTTGATCCGTTCCATTTCGAACATCACTAACCAACAATCATCCTCTCCCACCCACCAGCAAATCTACGCCATCATCTCCGCCTCGTCCTCGATCAAATCGTCGAAAAAGTTCCGCTCCCTCCTCGAAGTGATCCTCGCATTCGGCAACTACCTAAACAGCAGCAAGCGCGGCCCCGCGTACGGCTTCAAGCTGCAGTCCCTCGACACGCTGATGGACACCAAGTCGAACGACAAGCGGATGAGCCTGATGCACTACATCGTCGGCACGCTGCGGCAAAAGTTCCCCGAGCTGATGAACTTTGACTCGGAGCTGTTCTGTATCGACAAGGCGGCCCAGGTCTCGCTGGAGATACTCATCTCGGACGTGAACGAGCTCGAGAAGGGGATGGAGCAGGTGCGGAAGGAGGCGGACCTGCGAGGGAAGGGCACGCACAATCACGTGCTGCGGGACTTTTTGAGCAACTCGGAGGAGAAGCTGAAGAAGATCCGGGTGGATTGTAAGACGGCGCAGGTAATTGAGTGACTAATTTATTAACACTAGAATGTATATTGAATGCAGAATTGTTAATGTTGTTACAGGATTCGTTCAAAGAGTGCATCGAATACTTTGGTGAATCGTCCCGGAATGCAGACGCCAATGCATTCTTCTCATTGCTAGTCCGATTTGTCAGAGCGTTCAAGGTAAGTTTTTTTAATAGATCGTCTTACATGACTTTTTTTTATATCATCATTACTTCACAACGCAATATTTCATCTTAAATCTTTGCAAAAGATCTTTGCAGAACAGCAGGAAATATTCCTTTTTTCCATTTTATTAACCTTGACAATATTTGTTGCAATCCCGTTGTGAAACCTTTTACTTTTCATCGCTTGTGTCGAAGAGTCGATTTTAAACCAAGAACGCCATTTTGTGCAGCTCCCTTGGGCATGAGTAAGGACCTCGACGCCGTTAGCAATGTTGGCTTTAAAATAAAATTTCGTGATAATATCACTTCCCCCCAGCCAACATTTTTGCCATGCGAAGCGGGCCTCGACGCTGTGTCTAGGTTTTATTCCTAGCTAGGAGCCATCAGTGTCTTAAGAGGTGGTCCCAAGGCCGAGTAGGAGTTCATGAAGCAAACTAGTCGTCTCCCACCCCTTTTAAATTGAAAAATGAACTCTGAAACCAGCGCTTACTCACAACAGAAACAGAGGCCTCTTCTAGGCATTGTAGGATAGAATAGATTTTGAAATTTATTTAAAAAAAAATGTAACGTGCCTAAATTCGAAACTTCCCTTTCAGTAATAATACAAAGCATTTTGATATGTTGAAATTTCCATAGAGCCTCGGTCAATCAATAATGTAATGATATCGGACAAAATTCGTTAATCTGTTGAACTAACGGTTTTCGGATTATGGTTGTATCGACCATTGTTGCGAATCGAGGATCTACTGGAGCCTTGACGATCAAATGGAGCCTAACATTTCAACGGACACATGGGTTTTGTGAACAGGAGTGTGTCTTTTTCACTTAAATGACAGTTTACATAAGGTATGATAGAGATGCACTCTTGTTTGCAAGGCTTTATGCCCTAATGAAATGAAAGGCACGAAATAGTCGTCTTAATGACGAGTGTTCAACTTATGAACTCTTCATTTATGTTTATGAACTGTTCATTTATGTTTATTGGTTTTTGGAAGCGGCAAGACTGGTTTAAAAACAAGGTCCTTTACCTTATTTGGCGTTGTAATAAAACATTCGGGGATTTGAGATTAAATTTACTTTCAGACAGTTTAGTTTAGGTTTTTGATTAAAGTTAGTTAGTTTTCCGTAGATGAATAATTGGACTTAAATGATTAGTTGATTTGGTCGAAGTGTAATAGTTCATTGGCAGATCTGTTTCTAGTTGTAATGTACGACAAGACTACTGACGGACGCGACAGGTCGGGGCCCAGAAAAAGGCCGGATTTATACTCCCTAGACAAGTTAGTTTTCATCTTTTGTTCTCTAGTATTTTTTTTTATATCCTTTAAATTTGAAATACATCATAGGTTTCTTTTGTATAGATCCCCGATTAGTTACTTTGAATCACAATTTCAGATTTTCTTTATTCAGTGTTAAACTTAGATTACCGTAACTGCTCAAGTCATCCAAGTTCTTACTACTCACACCAACACTAATTTCTTTCACCTTCCCCCTCCCGATCCCCTATATCTTCCGGTGGTGTTCATTTTGTATGCAATACTAGTTCGGCCACTACCCTTTTTTCCACAAGAAACCGGACTTGGACTGACTTGAGGCCGCGTCCCCCACCTTGCTCCGTAAAACGAAAACGAAAACGAAGAACGCCATTTTGTGCAGCTCTCAATGTCTCAGCTGACCTTCACAGATCCACGAAATTCGATTTTAATCCTATGATATTCAACAAAAACCTGACATTCTCTGTACATTGTTGTCACACTTCATATGAAAGAAGTTTCGATCTGATCTTGCTATCTTGACACATCCTGAAAGTTGCTGTACGTGGGACAACTGGCCAAAGGGAATTTTGTTAGAACGCGTTTGACACACGTAACGTCATGATTCGAAATCCGGACACTTAGTAGCATATCATTTTTGTTATAGCTGGCAAAAAATCATGTAATAAGTTGGAAATGTAGAAATATCATCAGGACGTAGTATAAACAGTCAGTTTCAAGAAAATGCATGCAAATTATATCTTTTCTAACAATTTTTCAGCAGAATTTTAAAATTAAAATGACTTGTTGTGCTTCGAATCCCGGACACTGATAAAAGCTGATTCGAAATCCGGACACTTTTGCTTCGAATTCCGGACACTCGATTTTACTTATGAATTGCACAAATTTGGACTGAAATGTTAGTGAATTGCATTCTTTAGGTCTCAAATAAGCTGTTTACATTAAAACAATCGATAGTTTATATAAAAATTTGCTAGAATTTAAGGAAATCGAAACCATAAATTTCTGCTTTGCCTTCCCGGTGCTTCGAACGCCTATGAAATATTTCAGATGAAATGTTTCACATTTTTGGTAAACTTATAATTTTATTGTATTTAATTGTTTTGGCATTAACTACAGCGTTCAAACAAACTTTAAATGAAAGTTGATGTTGGAATTCATAAAATAACACAGTTTTGACTTTCATAATGCGAACTTTTATCCAAATAATTGATAAAACAAGATGAAGTGTCCGGGTTTCGAAGCGTCCGGGAATTCGAATCATGACGTTAACTCGGGACTCCGGCAACCAAATTCAACAAAACTTCGGGATGCACAGAATGATCAGACAAACAAAACGTGTTTGTTATTGTTTACATTGCGTGCTCTCAAAAAGCGACGTGCTGATCACGTCGTTTTAAGCTTTTCTTTAGCGTGGAAGATTTTTTTTCGATTCTGTATCAAATCATCTCACTTTCCCTGGTGAAATAATTCTCTGGCATTTTTTTTGATGGATCAACTATGGTCCCCTTTTCTGTCAAGAAGGACCGCCAGGTTAATTTTTCAAAATTGATTTAAAAATCCATTTTAAAGTCTTTGTGGTCGTACAAAAGGGTCATTGTACTCAGAAAAATAAGCTTTATCGCTGTAAACAATAATATCAGCAATCTAAGCTTCATTTTAGGACCCAATTAATTGACAAATTAACAATTTCCAACAAAATATTGCTTTTGTGGTTATTGTTTTTTACTGTTAAAAAAAATAAATCACTTAGATAAATTAAAAGAAAAGTTAAACAAAGTCCACGATTATCCGAAGTCTCGCAATAATTTCACTCCAGATAATCAAAATAACATGTTTTTTTTCGCTATCGTATTTTGGGTTGTTTAGTCCAAACAAAAATCTTTAAAGTAATCTGGCAGTATATAATCCAAGATGGCGGCCGATATGGCGATGCACAGTGGTCTACATCGCAAAACACGGTAAGGCGGAAACAAAATATTATAATTCAAGAACACCAATGGGAGATTTATAAGTAGAAAGTTGTGTTTTACCTTCCTGATTAAGAATATGTAAGATCAACCGGCTCCGTGGCTTAATGGTTACGGCTTCTGTCTCCCAAGCAGAAGGTTCAGGGATCAAATCCCGGTCGGTACCTTTGAAATTTGGAATTTGAATATGAATAAAAACTAAAATGAATCAGGTGGGATTCGAACTCACACCTTTGGATTGGTGGTGGTCTGGGACGCTAAGCAGTCGGCCATCAGAAGGTTTACACTCTAGCAGTGAATTGATCCGTAGTGTTGAAACATGTTATCTCTTCTTCTCATATTATTAAATACGCGCTGATCCCTGATTTGCCTGAGGGGATTGGAAGTCTAAATATAGATCGAGTTTCCTTCAGATGCTTGCTTCTATGTTAAGGCGGGGCCGAACAATGCCCAGCGACCTCGGAATTGGACCGCAAGGAGCTCTGTCATTCTGAAATGGGTCGTTGGAAGCAGCGCGAGGGCTATCACCACCTAATACCCGGGACTGAGATAAGCTGTATCAGCATTCGGCATGTACACAGTCTGATACAAATTATACACTCAGAAAAAAGTACTGGCAAAATCCATAAGAACGTCTTATGACCTTTCGACATCAGGATTTTATTCGGATGTCATAAGATTTTCTTATGGCTGGGAGGGGAAATTTGACAAAGCCGTCAATTAAGATTTCCATTGAGTTATCTTATGACATTCATAGATGGAATTGTGTACAGAATATATGGCAATGCTCATGGAGATTATATTAATAAACATTGTTTTTTATACCCATTTTTTCTTATTTTTATTAATTGAATAAAAACAAAAATGTATTTAAATTTTAAACGTATATATTTTTAAATTATCGTAATATAACCAAAACTTCATTTCATTCCGCTACTCGTCTTCCCGTTGGTTTCCGCAGCTTCCGGTTTAATCGTCTTTTGCTGGTGATTCGGCATGTTCTGCCGGATGGCCATCACCTTCGGCATGACCGCGTCAATCAAACCGCTGCTCGGAACTGTCCTCACCGATGCTATTCTCCGGATCCTTCTGGAGGATGCTGATGAGGGCCGCCGGCGGAACCAACGGCCATTGATATTAACTAAAATACAAAAAAAAATTCAACTTCGAACCAAAACCCACGGAACCCGCCACAGAACTTACCTGTGTCTTGGAGGTCGCACCAAAACTCATAGCGGCGGCCGCAGCTTTGTGAAGTAGTTACCGGAACGAACTACGGGGCGATTTGGAGTAGCGAGCGTTTAAAATTGTCTGCTCGATCCGTCCTTTCGCCATCTTGAAATGTCAAAAAATTTCACACTAGCGAAACCCGCGAAAACCATTGAAAAATTACAGATGAATTTCATAAGAATTTCTTATGAAGTCCATAGTCTATCAACAGTGGACCAAATACATAAGTAAAGTTTAGTTATAACCATATGAATTTATTGTGACGGTCATAAGATTGTCTATGAAAATCGCGAGAGCCTAGTGGATACTCAAATCAGGCAGCACATAAGATGTAGTCTTATGAAAATCTTACATTCTTTTTCCTCAGTGTACTTTCCCATAATTTCGCTACCGGTTAGCGGGTATTGGATTGGACCACACACACACACACACACACTGATTAAGAATATGTAAGATTTAAAATATTTTATCGGTGAAAATAAAGTTTTTCGGAAAAACAGGGAAAAACGTGTTTTCCCATATAAATACCATGGGAGGAGGCGCATGGTGGCTGAAGTGAATTTTATTTTTTTTTAATATTTAAAAGCGTTATTTTATGTCGTATTTCAAAATGTTTTGCATTTCTTTTACCTTTATTTACAATAAACATTCAAAAATAAGTATTTTTTTTAATAAAAAATAATTAATTTCTGATTAGGGCCAGGCATCTCTATCAGCATGAAAAAAAAATCTGAAAAACTTTCTACATATAAATCTCTTATGGGTGTTTTCGATTTGTAATATTTTGCTTCCGCCATACCGTGTAAAATGAAGTGGAAATAGTTTTGATTTTCAGAAAAGCTCTAGTGTCCTATAATAAAAAGTTGTTGTAAATGAGAAGGTGCAACTTTTACCCTGTTTGAAAATTTGGGTTGTTCACGAACAGGGTGTTCCATACAATCTAACTTTTCAGGAACGAAATTCGAAAATTGTCAAACTTTATGTTTTCTATGCAATTTTGCCTGCTTAATCCAAATCTGCCCACCGAATTGAGCCAAAGTATCAAAACATCGATTTCTGGTAATATTTTGGGTTCACAGAAAAAAAACCCTACGTGAGTATTAAAATTGCATAACTTAAATTAACGTAACTTTTGTCCAACATGTCCATAAAAGTCTGTTTTCAGAACTCCTAAAGGAGATTTTCTTTGTATTGCATTTGTTGTATTCAATAATGGCTGTAACTTTTGACAAATAATTCAAAATATTTTTTTTCTGAAACAGAAAAGCAGTTTTTTTTTTGAGAAAAGTAAACTAAACTTTGTTTTGAAGTGAATTAGTGTTAAGAATGTATGAAAAGTTCACTTTATAACACAAAAAGTTCCACAACTACGAAAACTAACAAAAAAGGAAAGGGCACATTTGAACATTTTTTTGGTTTGGAGTGAACATTCTTATGAGCCCTTTTGTGTTTTTATTTTTTTCAACAGGAAATTGTTTGCTATTAATCTGATTCTTGGAGGGCATGTAGGGAGTGTACTAATGAATGGAATAGTGGAATAATCCAGAATGTTTACTTTTTGGTTATGTGCCCTAGTGAAGGTTTGGCTCGATTTTTTGGAAAATCATTTTTCCTCTTAATTTTGCGATCTGGACAATGATCGCAAAGCTCAGCTTTACCTTCTCAAAAACAGTCAAACTCCAAGCGAAATTTTTTGAGTATGGTGGAGAATTCCCCTTTAAAAAAAAGTAGATGATCAATCCTTACCCTGCCAAACATTTGAGAATTTCCTCTAGATTTTGCAAAATCCCACATTGTCCAGCGTTTCTCGGTTTTCATGAAATTCAATGAAATCAAATTGTTTATGAAAAACAAATATTATAACTTATGTATTTTTTCCACAATTTTCCTTCTAAAACCAACCAGACATGCGATCAGGAGAACGAACAACGTCGCCGGCTCGAGCAAGCGGCCCTGCTCGCCGCCTCCAAGAAGGACGAAAACGACCAGGTCGTGCTGCGGAACAACAAGATCAACAGCCAGAAGAAGCAACAGGTACGCCTCCACCTACCACTTACGTCCCCCTCCGCTTCTTCTAGTCCGTTTGCTAGTAATGGTTGTGGTGCCAGTAACGGCCCAAGTGCCGGCGATCCGAGCATTCGGCTGTCCAGTACGTTTTTACAAAATCTAACCCAAATGAACCGCGAGCTGCAGCACGTGTTCGGCACGGGGTCGACGTCGCTCGTTAGCTTGAAGTGATTGTTAGAATGTTTAAAGTGTGTTAGTTTTTTGATGTTTTTTTTTTCTTGCCACATTTAATACGTTTTTTTGAAGTACGATTGCTTTATTTTTTGTTGGTTTTGTTGTTAGATAGATTAAATTTTAAGCTGTGGGACATGTTTTCAATTGTAGGTTAAGAGGTTTCCGCACAAAACAATGGTGACAGGATTTGCACTTTAACTAGCGATTTGGCAATTTTGAAACATGTCCCATCTCACCCATATATGTACTGACTAAGATAGAGAAACATATTGTTATTAATATTATTTTGCTTCACATTGCGCCTAACTACATTTGTACGGTAATCTTTCTTTTTTTCGCATTAAAAAAGTTCTGGTTTATGTGTGTAACTGTAGTTTGTAAGTTTGCTGTTAAAAGTGCCATTGCAATATATGTAAAAAAAATACATCCAGTTAATCAAAACGTTTGAAATGAGTGCTTTTCGTTTTCAGTAGTTAGAAAATGCAACGCCTTTTCCCTGTTTTCAGTCATGGTTTCATCTGCTTTTTTGGTAGTAACACATTGCAGCAATGATACTTGGAATATTATATAAATCAATTTTCACAAAAAAAAATAAAGTTCCATGTATTTTTGCGAAATCTTGTAACATTGTTTCACAAATGGTATTTAGGTGAACTCATCTCTCTTTGCGCTTTCACGCTCAAGTATGCAAGCTTCACATCGGTGCTGGTAATGCCGCGGGGGTCGATGTTGGGACCGAGTTCTGACCTGACTAGAATTCCTCAAGTGATGACAACAAGCAGTAATGGAAATAAGGGTTTACAGCTGAGTAGAAAGGAAACGACGGTTTGAATAGTTCACTAATGCGATTAAATTATGAAGTGTACTTTATTTAAATGTTCTTTATATTCAAATTTTACGGAAAAAAATTAAAAAAATAACTCAATAATGAACTTTTAAGTAAAATATTGAGAAATTGTAGATTTACTCGTTCTCTTTTTTTAATTTCGTTACTTAAAAAAAGACACACTTTTGTATTTTTTTCTAAAACAAAACTAAGTTTGGTAGTACAGAAAATATTTGAAACTGGTGTTTGTAGAAGTTTATTTTGTCTTAAAACAATTTTACGTATTTTAAAATAATTTTGACTGTTTAGCGTTGCTTCCAAAAAACAGCCATCTTTTAATTTTGTTGTTTTTTTTTTTTTTGTTGCTTTTAACTTTGCTGAGCCTTCTCTATGACCAAATAAGCCATCTTGTACATCCCAGCAAGTTTCTTGAAATTTGACAGCTGTCCATTTATAAAATCAGTAGTTTGAGAACCGAAATTCTGATAAATTTGAAGTCCTTAGCCATTTTTTTTACTTTTGATTTGCGCAAAATATTTTTTTTTTTCAATTTTTTTGAGCATCAAAAATATATATCATATTAGATGTAAAATAAGATTTCTAAGATTATTCCTGAAAGTTCTTTAAAATTTTGTTATTCATTATTATAGAGCAGGGGTGACCAAAGTATGGCCCGCGGGCCAAATGTGGCCCGCGAGGTGATATGTTGTGGCCCGCGGACCCATTTTAAATGATCATGTAAAATGGCCCGTTGACCACTTATAAAGTGATTTTATACTTTTTCAAAATTAAGGTTTATTTTAAACTTTTATATGCTAATCTTTTTTTATTTTTTGTTAATGAAAAATACTTATGATTTATCAATATTTGATCCCCACTTTAGGAGACAAATAATCTGTTCAAAAAAATTTATAATTAAAACAATTTCACACGTTTTAGTGTGAGTGAAACTAGTAAATATCGTCAAAACTTTCATCAAACATTTTTGGAAATATTTAAAAAACGTTCAAGTTTGACTTAGGTACAATTCTGTAATAGTTGCAAAAATAAAAGTTTTCTTTATTAATTTGCAAGTCATAATGACTCTTTTATAGACTGACCCTTAAATGAGTCTGATTGACTGACTGATTTAGGCAGACAAAATATGGAAATCCGAGGATCAAGTTTGTTACAAATATTTTATAAAGCTTTCGTCGATCAAACCACCCCTCCCCTATTATTAAAAAATTGGCTCGAAAAACCAGGAGCAAAAATATATTTTCAAAAACATTAAAAACTTCAAAAAAAAATAAATAAAATTAAGTGAAAGCAATTAATTAAAATTCCTTTGCATTTTGAATTTGAGCAAGTTTGGGTTTATCTAAAATAATTTGAATTTTAGTGAATTTTCGATGAAATAAATAAATGTTTTTTTTTTAAAGGTATTTTTTGTCGAACCATATTTTTTTGAAAATAATGATTGCAGTTTAACTATACGGAAGCTTAAAACATTTTCTAATTTTTTTTTTCATTGAAATGTTGAAATTCTCGCTCTCAACGATTTTTCATTAGCCACACTTATTTTATAGATAAAATTACGCCTTTAGATGAATTGTTCAACATGTCACCATTTTCGAAATATAAAAACAAAACTTTAATTTTTTTTTAAAACGCAGTTGCATTCAACTAAAAACTATTCTTCATATACCTGCTGAAACAATAAAAAATCAACAGTACCATTAGAAAACCGTTATTTTGTGGTTTCTATTATTTTAAATTAAAATAACGTAATTCTTTTTTAATAACATTTTTTGTAAATTAGGCCCGCAAGCTCATTTGAGCTTCAAATTTGGCCCGGCCTCTTAAAACTTTGAGCACCCCTGTTATAGAGTTTCAAAGCTTATTCAACTCTTACATACAGAAAAAAAATGATCATCCATAGTTTTTTTTTTCGATAAAATCTAGACTTTTTTGATTAGGACTTATAAACATATGAAACACAAAAGCTTATAGGACCTTTTCGAAAAAAAAACTCTAGAAATACACCTAAAATTTGATCTTCGAGAAATTTCCAATTTTTTGTTTTTTTTTTTGTGGTTACCATGGTGACACTCGTTTAAAAAATATTATTTTCGAAAAGTTAAGAAAAAATCTAAGAAAAATTAAAGAAAAGAATTCTGGTTGCTGAGATACAGCCGTAGGAACAGAAACTCTATTTTCCATTTTCAATGTCAAATAATTAAACCTACGTTAAATTGTCCAATCCTCTGATAAAAATGTTCGATCTTTTCGAAAAAAATATTTTTATAATTTTAAACCAAGACTATCATTTAAAAAGGGCGTAATATTAAATGTTTGGCCTTTTTAAATTGTCAGTCTTGATTTAAACATTTTGAAAATATTTTTTTCGAAGAGATCGGAAAATTTCTCGAATGTTTCATATTTTAACATTGAAAATCGGACCATTAGCTGCTTAGATATCGACATTAGAAATTGGAGGGTTTTTTGGGTGAGATCAATTTTCCTGTTTTTAAATCTTTGCATGGCAATATCTCAGCAACTAAGGGTCGTATCGACAAAGTTTAAAAAAGCAAAATATAGAGAATTTTCTCAGCTTTTTAAAAATATTTGTTTCAAAAGTGGGCAAACATGTTCACTAATTTGAAAAAAAGAAAAACTGCGACTGTTTACAAAAAAGTTACATGAAAATGGCTTTAACTTGATAACAGTTCACTTTATCAAAATTTCACTAAAGTACTTTTTGATTGCAAATTTGATTTTAAATCGAAAATGAAGTCAAAAAATCAGTATTGATTAAAAAATTCATAACTCGGTCAAAGATTTTTTGCAATTTCCGAAAAGTTGGCATTTGATGTCCTCTAAAACATATCAAAAAATAAAAAAATAAAAATAGTGTTTTTCTGCAAATCAAGTTTTAGTGACACAAAGTTAAATAAAAAATCACCAATTTTTTTTACCGTGTATATCAGTGTAGTCCGTACCCATACCTACAACTTTGCCGGAGACACCAAATCGATGAAAAAATTCCTTCAAAAGATACAGATTTTTGAATTTTCACATATCATTTTTGTATGGACAGCTGCCAAATTTGTATGGAAAGTTATATGGACAAACTAATGATGCAAAATGGCTTCTTTGGGCATACCGAAGGCACCAAAAAAAGTTTCAGTCGGATTAAAAAATACAAAAAATAAAAATTTCGGAGAGAATTGCTCCATGGGCTTTTTTTGCCTATGAAATCTTCTGTAAAATCTGCAGATTAATCCGTATATTGAGTGAAAATCAACTCGTCACAGAATAAAATAAACTTTCAATTAATTCATGATGGATTTGCACGAGTGATTTTTTTTAAAACATCCTTTTTTTTGAAGACGAGAAAGTACTTATAATTGATTTTCCTGTTATTCGTGGTTCAGTTCACTTTTAAATGTGCTTCGAGAAATTCTCTACGAAATCGACCGATTTTGATGATTTTTTATTTTATTTATTTTTTGTTGTTGAAATGTTTTGGTGGGCTTTACTATTGCCATATAGAGCATTGCTTTTTTGATAAGGTCTAACAAGCAAATGTAAACATTTAGTGTACCCCCTCACACCTTATGTCAATATCCATCAAAGTAACCGGGAAATATTGATGTTTACATTAGCTTATTGAACTTTACGAAAAGATATCCGAATTCAGAAAATAGTTACACACTAGGGTGGTCCAAATCACATAGTAAGACAGAGTTACCACTGTCACTTGATTTTTGGTTCCACTTTGTGGCACATCGCACGCCTGCTACCAGCAAACCTTACAATAAAAAAGCCAACAAATAAAATGACATTTCTTCGGACTATTCGCTCTATTTTACTCTGTGGTCCAAATCCGGGTACCCACCGGTGCTAACCTCTGAAATCAAAATTTGACCCATCAATATGCTAAATTCCAAATTTGAGCTTATTTGACTCTTCTCTAAAAGCCCTTGAAGTTTATATTGAAAAAATCGACAAAATTGTGGATTTTTTCTGCTAAGAGTATTTAAATTCACAAAAAATAACGCGTCCGTCTTGAAAAGAGAACAACCGTAACACACTTAGTATTCAATGCCACGCCGTGATCGGTTAACCGAGAAGATTTATTAGCAAGTTGGCGAAACTTGACGCTCGAATTCACGCTGATCCATTCTAATTGGGATTATTCGATTTGGGACTCCACCTCGCAATCGTCAAACACCACGATCAAAGATTTGGCGACAGATTTGCCTTTTTAGCGAAGGTATGCAAAACGGCATGTGTTTTAGTTGGGAACGCGTACGGCATGAGGGAACACCGTTTTGAAAGAACAATTTCCCGCCACTTTTTTCTAGCACAATACCACCCACATGCAATCGGCACGTGACTAACAGAGAAATATACCTACCTTACAAGAAAAATCACTTTTTCCGTTAGCATTCGCACGGTTTTGTTTGACAGCATGATTACAAATTCAGTTATTTAGATATGTTTTATTCATTGCATTTTTTTCTCTATTAAACTCTATTTGTAAGTGAGTGTGATCGCGTGTATGATAATGAGGCTTAAGCTGCATAATTAATCGTTGGCTTAAACGCTTTTGGTTTGCTTTGCTACTCTCCCTCACACAATAGGTAATAGTAATTTGGTTGAAAAATTTATAACTCACAAGTGCACATCCACTTTCAAACCCTTTACCGAATCGTTTTAACAATTTGAAAAAAAAACTCGACATTTCTTTTAGGAGGCAGTTATCAACGAGCTTAAAACGAAGGCCAATTCGGTGCGCGAGAAAAAGCTTCTCCAGCAAGATGAAGGTAAATTAATAGTTATTTCTTACAAACTTAAAATATTCTAATGACAACTCTACATCATCCACAGTCTACAACGGCGCCCTCGAGGACATTCTGCTGGGGCTGAAGAACGAACCGTACCGGAGGGCGGACGCGGTCCGGCGAAGCCAGCGGCGTCGTATCGACAGCAACCGGCTCTCGCGAACCATGGAAGAGTTGGAGTTTTGATAGGAAGTTTACGGAGCCTAAATGTTAGGCTTGAGAATCTAGAAGAAAAAAAACTACAAAATTGTGATTTGAGTGAAACACCGAAGTCGCAGCGCGCAAAGAATCGTTCGAATTTTCTCTCTCTACATGTTCGGTTAGATTCACTTTTGTGTAAATTTACAACTTAATATTATTGCTATTGATAATAATATATTTTTTGTCATTGTAAATACTGCACACAAACCCGCTGCTGCTGGATCATTAGTCATAGGTTTACTGAAAAACAAAAGACCTTGCAAGTCCTAACCGTATTGTTGTTCTATTTTTTGTAAGTGTAGAGAGTTTTGTTAAATCGGGATAATTTACTACATTTAGTAAGTTGGCGACGACACTGTATATATATTTTTGAGATAAAATATTATATATCATGATATGATAACGATTATTACAAATAACGTGAACAGTTTATACGCACATTATTTCAAATACACAGTGATTAGAAATCAAACAAAACTATGGTTCCGATACTGTGTGCCGAAAATGTCCCTCTTATTAATATCACATTCTCCATTCATGGTGTCTAAGTAAATGATCCACTAAACCCACATTGTTGTTGGGCAGAATTGTCCACATAAGTAAAATGTACCGAAAACCATAGAATAACATACAAATCTATGAATCCAGTGTAGTAGGCTTATGCTTTGGAATGTTCCCTTCAATGTTGTATACTTAATTGATGAAAATGTATAGTTTAAAACTATTTTTGATGCAATTTAATAAAAAAGTTTTTCGACTACTTTTCCAGGGTGCGGGGCAGAATGGGCCACCTTAGAAAACAAGCCATTTCGTCTAATACAACGTTGAAGGGTGATAAGAAATTACTTAAATAACCTTTCCAACATAGTTTATGTGAAGTTCGATCACTTTTATAAAAATAGTCACTTAACAAAACAAACATTTTTGAAAATAGTGTAAATATGTCCAAAAAGACACTATTTTTACAAATAAGCATCGAAACTATTAAAAATTCAATTAATGTTGCATTAAACGTGATTTGTAAAGCTATCAGGAGTTAAAGAATTAATTGATTTAAAACTCAATAAATTTTGATTGTTTTTGTAAGGCAAGAAAAGGGTAGCCCATTCTGCCCCCAATTGGATTTTAATTTGACACTTCCACCACCAAGCCTCTGAATGATTTGAAGGTTCCGTTGTTGTTTGATTACCTTTTTTTTTGAAATTAAATATGTCTTTATTGAACATTCTTATAATAATTATATTTCTTTTACATGCTAAGTGGTATGGCCTAATGCTCTTCATCTTTGTTGTATTTTTCGTTTTATTATTAACTGATCACATTTATTTTATTTACTTCAAATTGTTTTACATTATTGCATTGAATCGAATACATTTGGGTAAAAAAGAAAAAAAAACACTTTAACAACTAATCCTAACTTAAAACTAAAAACATAAATTCATTGAAATATTCAAAATCACTAGAACGAGTAAACTACGAACTGTATTTTAAGATGAATGCTCCAAGAGTTCTTACTTGTTCCTGACGAGTTTTGCAACCACGCAGTGTTGTTGTCATCTCGATGAAAATGTTCAGAAGTTCTTGTGGTGAAAGCAGGTCACTACTGCCTTCATCCGTTGATGCTGGTTGGTTTTCCCTCGGTTGCTGACTGAAGCCTGGAGGTGTTGTATTCTCTGCAACTTTTAGCCGCTGATTCAACGGCAATGGCTGCAGATTTGGAACCACTCGAACAGATCCTGCTACTGGCGACGCCAAAGCAGGAAAATTCACGTCCGTGAATGCTGGTGGTGTTTTGCGACGATTTGGTTGGTGCCTCGTCGTCGCTTGCTGCCGAATTTTTACAAACTCAGCTCGTTTTGGGCAGCTTCGATTCTTGGTCGAATGGTCGCCGCCGCAATTGAAGCATTTGGCTTCGATGTTCTCGTTGATTGTTTCGCAAGCTTGTGTTTTGTGCTCACCTCCGCAGGTTGTACAACGACTCTTGATGAAACAGTTCCTTCCACCATGCCCAAACTGCAAGCAGTTCGAACACTGTGTCACGTCACGGTGCACTGGACGATAACGTTCCCAAGTCACGATGATGTTGAAAATTGCCCGAACTGCTTTCAGCTCAGACGGCGTTGTCGATCCTTTCTCGAGATGAACCAGGTACAGTTGATCAGGATACTTGATGTCCTTGTTGTGTCTCGTCATCTTGAAGACTTCGATCACGTTCAACTTAAGAGTTTTGAGCTCTTCTTTCAGCACACTCACATCCATGTCGTACAGGCCTCGGAGGACCTGTTTCATGGGGCGTTTACCTGGATCGTCATGGCTGTAGTATTCAATCTTGGTGTTGTTCAGGAAATCCCGAAAGTAGTTGTAATCCTTTCTGGTAGGTAGCAGAATTTTGAGTCCATCAGCACACAAGCGAATGGAAGCTCGTAAAGCACCAGATTTGATAAACCCGGTCAGCCACTTTCGCACCGAATCCGTTGACGATGTTTTCACAAAAATGGGTGGCAACTTTTCCCGTCGTTCAAATTCTTCCTTCTCGCTCACGTCCACAGGAAGGGTAGCGAACTGGTTTCCAGACGAATTTTGAGCGTCCTTGCTCAAACTGCCTGGCTTTGCAGGTAGCGCTTCGGCATTCTTTAGCTTCTTCAAATCTGCCAATCCTGCTGGTGAGGACCGCCTCTTTTTCTTGCCGTGAGGCATTTTCGCACTTTTTAGCACTTTTTTGGTGTGTGAGGGACGCACGTCTGATTCGCTGCTCTGCTAATCGCAGACTCTGTTTGATTACCTTCGTAATAGCTCGTGGTAACATTCTAAACATTGAACAAACTTATTCAAACGTCGTTTTCGGTGAAGTGAAGTCGAGGTTGGGTTGTGAAGTGAAGTCGAGGTTGGGTTGTAGAAGGTTAATATTTCTTGATGCCCAAACAAAGACAAGCGATAATCCGACTTCTTTCTATGATGAAAAAAGACAATAAGTATTCAAAGAATGAAGGTTTTCTTGGAGCAAATCAAATGCAAGTCACCATCAAGTTAGAGGAAATTTCAAGAAAAAGAGAGCATCAAAGTATGCTATTCGTCTAGTAATTCAATAATAGTATGTATTTACCTTGTTTGACAGTAGGGGTGGTGTAGTTTTGCCGTTGTTACACCGGCACTACTGGCAAAAAGGTAGATATTATGGTCGGGTAACTTGACGGATTTTAAAGGAAAGAAGAGAGTGTTGACATTTTAAGTTAGAAAAATGAGTGTAATCGAGTAATCCAATATCCACAATTTGCAGGGTGTTTTTCTTTCAATCAAATAAGCATTATACGCACATCTTAAAGATTTTCATTAGCTTTTTATTTATAAATTGTGTGTCGTTCGTTCGCCACTACTTCCAACTGGAGCTCAAGAAGGAGAGTCCGCTCGCGCAACGGCAGCGCGCTCCTCCCTGCACATTTAATGCACCTCGTGTCCGAAATCCAACAAGCTTTGTTACTGTTTACGCTGTACAACACCACCACACAAACACTCCTTTCAGAAGCCGACCGCGTTTGAGAACGAGAGAGAGAGAGTACAACAATACGGGAGAAAAAACGCAGAAATGCTTCAGATTTTAGTATTTTTTTTGGTTGTTTGTACTCGACTAAATCTCGACTTAATTCCGGTGGCGCGCGCGCGCACAGCAGGTGAAAGAAAAACACAAAGTTTGGAGAGATTGTTTGCTCTGATAGTTTGGTTGAGTCTTTTGCTTCCATCTCAACTTCTAACGTAATTTTTTTTATTTCTTCGATAACAAAAAATGAAAAATATGATTTTTGCCTTTTGTTTAGCACGTAACCATCTTAGATAACAAATGTACAAGAAAAAGGCTACTGGCTAGGATCTCTTTATAGGCTTTTTTTCAATAGTTTTACGCTTCCCGCTTGCCAGCCCATTGTTTTTTATTCAGTTTGTGTAGATTTTTCTCTGATTCGCTTTGTAACTCATCTCATCGTTAGTTTCTTGATATACTTACATTTAGTACAGGTTCTCTACTAACTTTATTTTTCTATACACTATTGTTCTACATTTTGTTTTGCCTTCCACAACCGCACTCACTCGCTCGCTTGCTCTCGCTATTTTTCTCTTTCACGCTCTTTTGCTTCATTTCGTAAAAATAGAAAAGAAAAAAAAACTCCAGCTTCCACTGTTTAAGTCTATTGTGTTTGTTCCCTCCCTCCGAAAAAGAAAAAGAAAATAGTTTTTGTTTTCAAGCAATCAACAACCAGCCACAGGGGAAACCCGACGGGGGTTGGCCCTTGTCCCTCGGACAGCAGATTCGCGGATAAGGACCAGCTTCCCGCGGCAAGCATTCGTCATTCTCGCACTCACGCACTTTCTTCCTTCTTCTGGTTTGATTGGGATTCTCTTGAGGACCGGCGAGTGGGCCAACCCACCCACCCAAAAACGGTCCAAGGGGCACTTTATTGTCAGCCACGAACCTGACCCAGCTAGTGGTGCTACTGTTGAAATCTCCGACATCTAACCGACCGCACCGGCCGGTGCCTTCAGCAGGGGAGGCTTCCCCGGGGGCAGGTTCGCGGCAGATTCCTGCTGTTCGCGTAGCTGCCGTCGCCGCTTCTTGCTCCACAGCTCGTGACAGTCCTGCCACGTGGGCAGCTGCGGGGGCGGTAGTCTGCCGGGGGAGAAAGGTTTCACAATTAGAAATGCTACCGGTTGAAGAAATGTCACGGGGAATACTCACTGGTCGGGCACGACGTTCTTGAGCCAGGCCGAGTTGAGCGCGGCCTCGGCCGTTATCCGCTTGTCCGGGTCCAGCTCCAGCATCTTGTCCAGCAGGTCCAGACAGGACGCCGGCAGGAAGACAAAGTCCTCGCGGATCTTCCGCCGGTACGTCTTCTTCGCCTTGAGCGTGTGGAACAGCGGCAGCTTGATGACGTTGGGCCAGGCGGCCGGCGTCGGAGTGCCGCAAAGGCGCGAGATCATCTCCAGCTGGGCGGGTTCTTGGTTCGCCTGGAACAGCGGCTTCTTGAGGAACAGCTCACCGAGGATACAGCCACAGCTCCACACGTCGATGGCCGGACCGTAGCGCTCCTCGCCGAGGAGAAGCTCCGGCGGTCGGTACCACAGCGTGATCACCTTGTTGGTGTAGGGCCGCTCGCGGTTGTCCGCGTTGTAGAGGCGGGCTAGACCGAAATCCGCAAGCTTCACTTCGCCCCTGAAATGGAGAAAGCAAAAAAAAAGTTAATTTCTAATTTCAAGCTAAGTACGGAAATTGGAAGGAACGCGGTTCTTTAATTCTAAAATTCTGATAATTTAAAATTCTAAAATTTAAAATTGCTAAGATTTCAAAATTTTGGGATTGTAAAATTCTGAAATTCGATAAATTAAAATTCTTACATTTCAAAATTTTAAAATTATTAAATTTAAAAATTTAAATATTCCTAAATTCTTAAAGTCTGAAAGTCTGAAAGTCTGAAAGTCTGAAAGTCTGAAAGTCTGAAAGTCTGAAAGTCTGAAAGTCTGAAAGTCTGAAAGTCTGAAAGTCTGAAAGTCTGAAAGTCTGAAAGTCTGAAAGTCTGAAAGTCTGAAAGTCTGAAAGTCTGAAAGTCTGAAAGTCTGAAAGTCTGAAAGTCTGAAAGTCTGAAAGTCTGAAAGTCTGAAAGTCTGAAAGTCTGAAAGTCTGAAAGTCTGAAAGTCTGAAAGTCTGAAAGTCTTAATTTCTTAATTTCTTAAATTCTTAAATTCTTAAATTCTTAAATTCTTAAATTCTTAAATTCTTAAATTCTTAAATTCTTAAATTCTTAAATTCTAAAATTCTAAAATTCTAAAATTCTAAAATTCTAAAATTCTAAAATTCTAAAATTCTAAAATTCTAAAATTCTAAAATTCTAAAATTCTAAAATTCTAAAATTCTAAAATTCTTAAATTCTTAAATTCTTAAATTCTTAAATTCTTAAATTCTTAAATTCTTAAATTCTTAAATTCTTAAATTCTTAAATTCTTAAATTCTAAAATTCTAAAATTCTAAAATTCTAAAATTCTAAAATTCTAAAATTCTTAAATTCTTAAATTCTTAAATCGAGTTTGTTGACAGCTCTTGCTCAATCAACATCGTAGCAAAGTTGCTCTTGGGTTCTAATACTTATCGTTTCGCTAACAAGTTATTCGCGGGACGGTTAGCTCGCGCGGTTCCCACTCCGTAAATGGGAAAGAAAAAGCCCGTGGTGCCGGTTGACGGCCCTCCGGGAATAAAAAGATACACGTTGGAGCGCTTTGACTACAACAAGGAGAAGCTGAAAGCTAACCTCACTTTGAACAAAAGTGCGAATGGTTCCCTCGCTGGGATCAGCAAAAACACTTCCCTTCGCCGCGGAGTTTCGCTATCTGACCTGCGGAAGGCAGGTAACCAAGCTAATTCCTCTGCCAGCCAGGGGTTTACCCAGCCCGCGGTTCCAGTTTCCAACGAGTTTGGAATTCTCCCCATGGACGACTTTGATGACAACATTGGTGACGTGAGCGTTGTGGCTGGGTCACCAAAACCGAAGAAGACAAGTGTCAAAAAATCTCGCTGTCCTCCGATTACAGTGCGGAACAAGTCCGTCATGGAAATCAACAGACTTGTTTCCCGCCTCGGTGATGCCGATAAGTTCCGCCTTCGGAACCTCACGAACGCTGTCCAGATCAAGATCTCGTGCTCTGAGCTTTACAACCTCGTCACCAAAGAGCTGAAAAACATCAATGCAGAGTTTTTCTCGCACTCCACTCCCGATGAGACGGCGCTGAAAATCGTTTTGTCGGGGCTGCCAGCATTGGAACTGGATGAGCTGGACGCTGAGCTGGGAATGTGCGGTGTGCACCCCCGAGAGCTGAAGATCCTCTCCAAATCCAAAGACAGAGACAGCGCCTTGTACCTGCTGAACTTCACGAAGGGTTCCGTAAAGCTGACCGAGCTTCGCGAGATCAAGGCTATCTTCAACGTCGTGGTGTGGTGGCGATACTACACTCGCAAGAAGACGGATGTCATCCAGTGCTTTCGATGCCAAAAGTTTGGCCACGGAAGTCGTCACTGCAACATGCCGGTAAGATGTGTGAAGTGTGGAGAAAGTCACGGCTCGAACGAGTGTCAGCTGCCAACGAAAGCTGAGCTGGAGAAAGCTCCGGAAGCGGTGCGTCAAATGTTGAAATGTGCAAACTGCAATCAGAACCACACTGCCAACTTCAAGGACTGCACTGCTCGCCAGACGTTCCTTAAGAACCAGGAGAAGAAAGCTGCTCGAACCTCCGAGAAAAGGCCTACGCCACGTACGCAGCTGCGCACGTTTACTTCTACACTTGTCAACCCGAACGTGTCGTTCGCCGGGGCAACCGCAGGCGCTGCTCTAGGTGCTGCCGCTAGTGCTGCTACTGGTGCTGCCTCCGGTTCAACCGCCGGCAATCCCCAGATCACAGCTGAAGACGACCTCTTTACCATGTCAGAATTCCTTTCCCTAGCGAGGGAAATGTACAGCGATCTCAAAAAGTGTACAACAAGAGAAGAGCAGTTCTTTGCTTTGCATGAACTGATGGTTAAGTACATTTTCGTTCGCTAATTCACGTAAGCTCAAACTGCTAAACTGGAACGCACGATCCGTTCGAAATAAAACGATGGAACTAGCCGAGTTCATCGTGGAGGAGAAAATTGATGTTGCGGTAATAACCGAAACGTGGCTCGAACAAAAAATCTCCCTATTTGTTGATGGGTATTCCGTGGAGAGGTTTGATCGACCGGCAGAAGCAGCGGAAAGGGGTGGTGGGGTTGCGATCCTCGTCAAGCACGGAATCAACTTCAAACCGATGGGCGACCTGAAAACGAAAGTGATTGAAGCAGTTGGAGTTCGAGTGCAAGCTGGCGGCGTTTCGTTGAACATCATAGCGGCGTACTTCCCCGGAGGTCGCACGAAAGAGGACAGGGTCAACTTCAAGAGGGACATTCGGGAACTCACCAAGACGAACGAGGCCTACTTTATAGTAGGCGACCTCAACTCAAGGCACAGATCCTGGCACTGCCTACGGGCAAATCAAACTGGAAATATCCTCGCAAACATGCTCCCAACATCCACTTTCTACGTACATGCTCCTGAAGCCCCGACGTACGTCCCCAGAGGATCTGCACGGCCTTCGACGATCGACTTGGTCATATCCAACAACCAGGTCGAAATGTCGATCCCAGTCGTACACCAGGAGCTGTCCTCTGACCACCTTCCAGTAACGTTTGAGATAGACTGTGAGTTGGCTCCGAGTACTCCTACACAACGGTTTCGTTGCTACGACCGGGCCGATTGGACACGATTCCGACAGGAAATCGACAGAAGGCTTGACCCAACATCCGATGAGTTCAACAACCTCACATCAACATCTGAAGTAAATGCAGCAATCCAGATGTTTACAGCAGCACTGCTCGAAGCTGAAGATGTGGCTGTCCCGTGGTTCGAACGAGACCCCCAAAAAGTGAAACTCCCACAGAACATCAAGCTGCTGATCACGTTAAGAAACACAAGAAGGCGCCAGTTCATCCGGACTCGCGACCCCCTCTTGGGAATGATCGTCCAGTCGCTCAACCTAAGGATCCAGAATGAATGCAGCAAGTTGAGATTCAAAAACTTTGGGAACACAATTCAAGAGCTTTCTAACGGCCACAAGCAGTTCTGGAGAATCTCTAAGCTGGTTAGGAACACGGTGAAACACAACCCGCCGTTCAGAGTTGGCGACACTCTTGCGATCTCTCCGGCAGAAAAGGCTAAGGTTTTGGGCGAAAGCTTTGCTAAAGCCCATCTCAACCCACTTCCTGCTGATCCTGAAATCAACGCTGCTGTAAATAGGTCGCTGGAGTTAACTGCTGCGGCGAGAGGAACAAACGACGACTGGTCAACGTACACCAAGCCGAATGAGATCAAGACCATCGTGCGCCGTCTGAAGAACAAAAAAGCTCCCGGTTTTGATGGATTGCGGAACATAGTGATCAAACAGCTGCCACGGAAAGGACTCGTCGTTCTCACGAAGATCATCAATGCCTGCCTGAAGCTGCACTACTTCCCCGACGTCTGGAAGCAAGCACTAGTAGTAGGAGTACCCAAACCAAACAAGGACATCACCCAACCAGGAAGCTACCGGCCGATCAGTTTACTGAGCACATTGAGTAAGGTTTTAGAACGAGTCATTTTGGCCCGTCTTAATCGACACCTGGACAACAACCTGATCATCCCGGATGAGCAATTCGGCTTTCGCAAAGGGCACTCTACAAACCACCAGCTCGTGAGGATCACGCAGGCGATCAAAAAAGGCTTTTTAACGAAAAAGTCCACTGGAATGGTCATGCTAGATGTTGAGAAAGCATATGATTCGGTATGGCAAGATGCCATTATCCACAAGCTCATCGTCGCTAGATTTCCGATGTATCTGGTCAAACTCATTCAATCGTTTCTCAGAGAAAGAAGCTTCCAGGTTACCGTGAATGGCTCACTGTCACCAATTCATGGAATTCCATTCGGAGTGCCTCAAGGATCTGTGCTCAGTCCAACCCTGTACAATGTCTTCTCAGCCGACGTTCTAATGGTTGATGGTGTTTCGTACGCTTTCTTCGCCGACGACACAGGATACTTTGTATCTGACTTGGACCCGAAAGTCATCAAGACCAAGCTGCAGGCGGCCCAAAACCATCTGCAGGAGTTCCAGCGACAGTGGAGGATCAAAATCAACCCCACGAAGACCCAAGCAGTGTTCTTCTCGAGACGCAGGTCGCCGAGATATCTTCCGAGTTCCAAAGTGAAAGTTTGCGGTTTGGAGGTGGACTGGTCAAACGAAGCTAAGTATCTAGGAGTTCTCCTAGACAAGATGCTTCTTTTCGACAAGCACACTGACCAAACTCTCAAAAAGTGTAAATCCTTGATCCGTTCGCTGTACTCTTTGGTGAATCGCCGGTCACGTCTCCAGCTGCATAACAAACTCCTGCTTTACAAGTGTGTTTTTCGAGCTGTGCTTACCTACGGGTTTCCAGCTTGGAAGAACTGCGCTGCTACCCATCGGAAAAAACTACAACGTATGCAGAACAAGCTTCTCAAGATGATCTACAACCTCGATCCGTGGTATCCAACCGATGATCTTCACCAGCTGGCCGAACTGGACACGATCGACGAATTCATCGACCGAATGTTCCTGAAGTTCCGGACAAGCTGCCAGATGTCGGACAACCCACTGATTTCTGCCATCGACAACTACTGACGTTAAGGAACTCAACAAACCCCGATCCCCTTCCCCCTTCTTCCCCAACTGTGATATTAGATTAAGCAAACATAACAGTTATGGATTTCGCTAGGTTTTTTACCACCCTTTTCCTAGATTTGAAGATTTGAAACAAACAATTTCTATGCTACCAAGTCAGTATCTGAAACATTTATAGTTGTAAGGAAAATCCAAATCTCTATACAAGCACAAAAGAAACAAAATTGTAACATGCTACCTCGAAAAATAAAAATTGAATTGAATTGAATTAAATTCTTAAATTCTTAAATTCTTAAATTCTTAAATTCTTAAATTCTTAAATTCTTAAATTCTTAAATTCTTAAGGGTGCACAGCAACCAAGGAAGTTGTTATCTTCTTATTCCAAAATTGTCGAACTTACGGACCCAATCCTGCAAAAATCTGACTGTAAAAATAATCACACTTTGTTGTAAATCATTTTGTGTACAACACTTTAGGGGATGAATACAAAATTACATCAAAAGTTTTCGTAGTTTTCAAAATACTAAAATTTTAGTAACATAAATCACGGTGCAAAAGCCCTGGACATAAGATTAAAAATAATACAAAAGTCGAAAATTTAAGAAAAAAAATTAGAACTTCTCTTTCTTAAATTTCAAAAATTCTTAATATTTTAATTTTTTTAATTCTGAAATTCTGACTTTGGATATACAAGTACAAACTGTGTTTATTTGTTTTTAAATCCTCAACATTTTTGAATTTTAAGTTATGGAACAAGCAATGATTATTTTAAAATTTTCTGATTTTCGAAATTGTGATTTTTTAGTTTTGAGAATTTTATGATTCTTGAATACTGAATTTTTAAATTTTCTTCTATTCTTGATTCTTCAAATTATCAAATTCTTGAAATTTTGTTTTTTTTATTTATTTTAATATAAAATTTTTTGATTTTAAGATTTTCTGATTTTTTTAATTTTTTGATTAAAAATTTTCGCATTTTTTATTGATAGTTTTGTAAGCATTTGAAGGTTTGCACCTTTTTTCAGGAAAATAGGTAAATAAATATTGTCACAGCTTTTCTCTGTTTTATTTTATCCTCTGTTTTATTTTATTCTGAGCAACAAACAAATTCCGTTCTTTATATTTTTGGTATTTTCATTATTCTGTGTGTTTTCATATTTTTTGTTTAAGAGGCAGTATTTGTAAATATTGCTCGGTTTGTTCTAGAGGTCGTATCGAGGTGCTCCGATTTGGATGAAACTTTCAGCGTTTGTTTGTCTATACATGAGATGAACTCATGCCAAATATGAGCCCTCTACGACAAAGGGAAGTGGGGTAAAACGGGCTTTGAAGTTTGAGGTCCAAAAAACATAAAAAATCTTAAAATTGCTCGCATTTCCGTAAAACTTCATCAATTCCAACTCTCTTAGATGCATTCGAAAGGTCTTTTGAAGCCCTTTAAAATGTGCCATAGACATCCAGGATTGGTTTGACTTTTTCTCATAGCTTTTGCAAATTACTGTCAAAAATTGATTTTTTTAAAGCCTTAATATCTTTTTGCAACAGCCTCCAACACCCATACTCCCATAGGTCAAAATATAGGTAATTTTATGCACTATAAGCCTACGGTATTAACTTTTTGGCCAATTGCAGTTTTTCTCATAGTTTTTCAATTTTTCTAGAACAAACATTTTACAACGTTAGTTTTTGCCCTGTAGGCCAAGAAGACGGCACTTTTTGGTCTCAATTTTGTCATATTCGGAATCCTCGGACAATTTCACGTAAGTTAGAAGTATTGGAGTTGTAATTTTGATTTAAAAAATAATTAAATAAAACATTTTTGAAAAAAGAAACAGATTTTATTTACCCTGTGTTCAATACGTCAAATGCTGTATCAAGTAGGCGAATACCTGTTTTACCCCTAATCAATCAAATTGTTAAAAAATATTTTAATTCATTATAAATGGCAATTTTTCCAATCAAATTTACAACTCCAATACTTCTAACTTACGTGAAATTGTCCGAGGATTCCGAATATGACAAAATTGAGACCAAAAAGGGTCGCTATGGCGGCCTACAGGGGTAAAACTAACGTTGTAATATGTTTGTTCTAGAAAAATTGAAAAACTATGAGAAAAACTGCGATTGGCCAAAAAGTTAATACCATAGGCTTATAGTCCATAAAATTACCTATCTTTTGACCTATGAAAGTATGGGTGTTGGAGGCTGTTGGCAAAAGTTATTAAGGTTTTAAAAAATTCCATTTTTGACAGTAATTTGCAAAAGCTATGAGAAAAAGTCAAACCAATCCTGGATGTCTATGGCACATTTTAAAGGGCTTCAAAAGACCTTTCGAATGCATCTAAGTGAGTTGGAATTTATGAAGTTTTACGGAAATGCGAGCAATTTTAAGATTTTTTATGTTTTTTGGACCTCAAACTTCAAAGCCCGTTTTACCCCACTTCCCTTTGTCGTAGAGGGCTCATATTTGGCATGAGTTCATCTCATGTATAGACAAACAAACGCTGAAAGTTTCATCCAAATCGGAGCACCTCGATACGACCTGTTACACATTGGTGAAAAACTCGCTCTTAAACTCATTTAAATCATATATATCTCCTCTACTCACTTGTTGTTCATCAAGATGTTCGAGCACTTGATGTCCCGGTGGAGGAAGTTCTTCTTGTGACAGTAGTTGAGCCCGTCCAGCAGCTGCCGCATAATGCTCGCATTGTTCTGCTCGTTAAAGTCCACCATGCCGCTCTCCAGCAGCCCCATCAGATCGTGGTCCATGTACTCAAACACCAGATAGAACGAGCCCTTGTCCTTCCGGAACTCGAGCGCGTCCTGCTTGTCGGTGACAATCTCGCGCAGGTTCACAATGTTCTTGTGGTTGAGCTGGCGCAGAATTTTAATCTCCCGAACCGCCGTAATCGGGAAGCCCTCCTTTTCGTGCTCCAGCCGGACCTTCTTGAGCGCCACCAGCTCGTTCGTCTCCTGGTCGCGGGCCTTGTACACCTGAAAGAAATGGATGCAATGTTGAGTTTTCCTTTGAATGAGTGTAAGGCGCGACTAGACTTACCTGCCCATACGTTCCCTCGCCGATCTGCTCGATCATGTCAAACACGTCGACGGCGCGTTCGCCCCAGTCCTTGCCGCCCGAGGCCGACATCGGTCCGAGCATATTGCGCGAATGTCTCCGCATAAGGATTCGGGGCCGACCTTTGGGCTTCTTGCTGGAACCGGATTTGCTGCCGTACTTGCCGGAGGACCGCTTGGTGGGCGTTCCGGACACGGACGGGGGCGACCCGATGTCCTCGTCACCGCTGAGATCCTCCGAACCGGGCACCATCGGAGGCATCGGCAGATTCAGCAGGCCCTTTTTGACCGAAGAGGACGACGAGGATGAGGTCGAGGCCGCTGCTAGGCTGGTCGCGGAGAAGGAAGGCCCTCGGTGCTCATTGCTGGAACGTTTACTGGCCGAGCCAGGTTTCGAATGCCTGTTGTGGTGACTATTGTTGGCGCTGCTGCTGCTGCTGCTATTGTTGTTGGGCATCGTAATGGCCCCGGTCGTGGTCAGCGTCGGAATGGGCATCACCTTCATTTGAGCACCGGCCACCGGGCTGAGTGGCCGCGGCGGACTTGGCGTTTGAGCGCCCTCCAGCTCGGCCACGTTCACCCCCGGGGGCATCGGCAGATTCGTAAGACTTTTTGGTTTGTTGGAAGGTACTACGGTTGCAACCGTTGGTGGCGGGGCTGACGTTGGCGGGGGAGGTGGAGGTGGTTTCGAGGCCGAATCCGCGGCCAACGAAGCCACGTTCAGCATCGTACTGATGGATTCGCTCGATAGGCTGGCACTTTGATTGAGACTTTCGCTGCTTTGACTATTCAATATCACAGGTATTCGTGAGTCTGAGCCTTCCAACGAGGTCAGTGATGGCATGGTGTCCATCGTGTCCATCGACGTCGTCGTACTGACCAGCGCCTGATCACCGCCCTGCTCCGGCATCGGAATGTCCCGAATGTCCTTCATTCCATTGGAATTCACCGTCGTCGCAGTCACCATCGCACTGCTGTCGACTTCATTCATCCCCCCAGCCGCCACCGCCACAAAGTCGTTGGACATGCTGTTTTCGTTGACCACGCCACCGCCATCCGGTCCCGCCGCCGAACCACCCTCCTTCTTCTCCAGGATCTCCTTGAGCGTCTTGAGCCGCTTGTGCTTGTCCTTGATCAGCTCGGCGAAGAAGCTGGTGTCCGTAATCTTCTCCTTGATGTCGAACTTCTTCGCCGCTCCGGACAGACCCGACGGTGATCGGGACCGGCTTCCACTGGAGTAGCGCCGATCGCGGCTGCGTGATCGATGCCTCGACCGAGCCCGGCTGCGACTTCGATCCGAGGGCGACGGACTGTGGTAGTAGCCCTTGCGCGAGCGTGACTTGCTCCCCGAGGGTGACTTTCGCCGGCGGTGACTACTGCTCCGTTCGACCGGACTGGGACTCCTGGGAATGGAAAAACAAACGGAGTTAACGTTTTGAGCAATTCTCTACGAAATCGGTCTTTTTTCTTCAATATTCATTTTTGTATTTTTTAATCCGACTGAAACTTTTTTGGTGCCTTCGGTATGCCCAAAGAAGCCATTTTGCATCATTAGTTTGTCTATATAATTTTCCATACAAATTTGGCAGCTGTCCATACAAAAATGATGTATGAAAATTCAAAAATCTGTATCTTTTGAAGGAATTTTTTGATCGATTTGGTGTCTTCGGCAAAGTTGTAGGTATGAATATGGACTACACTGGAAAAAAATGATACACGGTAAAAAAAATTTGGTGATTTTTTTATTTAACTTTTTATCACTAAAACTTGATTTGCAAAAAAACACTATTTTTATTTTTTTTATTTTTGATATGTTTTAGAGGACATAAAATGCCAACTTTTCAGAAATTTCCAGGTTGTGCAAAAAATCATTGACCGAGTTATGAATTTTTTAATCAATACTGATTTTTTCAAAAAAATCGAAATTTTGGTCGCAAAAACTTTTCAACTTCATTTTTCAATGTAAAATTGAATTTTCAATCAAAAAGTACTTTAGTGAAATTTTGATAAAGAGCACCTTTTTCAAGTTAAAGCCATTTATATGTAACTTTTTTCTAAATAGTCGCAGTTTTTCATTTTTTTTAATTAGTGCACATGTTTGCCCACTTTTGAGAAAAATATTTTTGAAAAGCTGAGAAAATTCTCTATATTTTGCTTCTTCGGACTTTGTTGATACGACCTTTAGTTGCTGAGATATTGCCATGCAATGGTTTAAAAACAGGAAAATTGATGTTTTCTAAGTCTCACACAAACAGCCCACCATATTTCAATGTTGATATCTCAGCAACTAATGGTCCGATTTTCAATGTTAAAATATGAAACATTTGTGAAATTTTCCGATCTTTTCGAAACCAATATTTTCAAAATTTTCAAATCAAGACTAACATTTCAAAAAGGCCAAACATTCAATATTACGCCCTTTCAAAATGTTAGTCTTGATTTGAAAATTTTGAAAATATTGTTTTCGAAAAGATCGGAAAATTTCACAAATGTTTCATATTTTAACATTGAAAATCGGACCATTAGTTGCTGAGATATCAACATTGAAATATGGTGGGCTGTTTGTGTGAGACTTAGAAAACATCAATTTTCCTGTTTTTAAACCATTGCATGGCAATATCTCAGCAACTAAAGGTCGTATCAACAAAGTCCGATGAAGAAGAATATAGAGAATTTTCTCAGCTCTTCAAAAATATTTTTTTCAAAGGTGGGCAAACATGTGCACTAATTTTAAAAAATGAAAAACTGTGACTATTTTCAAAAAAGTCACTTAAATATGGATTTAACTTGAAAACGGTGCACTTTATCAAAATTTCACTAAAGTACTTTTTGATTGCAAATTTGATTTTACATCGAAAATGAAGTTGAAAAATTGTTGCGACCAAAATTTCGATTTTTTGAAAAAATCAGTATTGATTAAAACATTCATAACTCGGTCAATGATTTTTTGCACAACCTGGAAATTTCTGAAAAGTTTGCATTTGCATTCCTTTAAAACATATCAAAAAAAAAAAAAAAAAAATAGTGTTTTTTGCCAAATCAAGTTTTAGTGACAAAAAGTTAAATAAAAAATCACCAAAATTTTTTTTACCCTGTACATTTTTTTTCAGTGTAGTCCATATCCATACCTACAACTTTGCCGAAGACACCAAATCGATCAAAAAATTCCTTCAAAAGATACAGATTTTTGAATTTTCATACATCATTTTTGTATGGACAGCTGCCAAATTTGTACGGAAAATTATATGGACAAACTAATGATGCAAAATGGCTTCTTTGGGCATACCGAAGGCACCAAAAAAGTTTCAGTCAGATTAAAAAATACAAAAAAAAATCGAATGACCGAAATCCTAGAGAACTGCTCTTTTAACAACTGTGTGTGTGCGGTTCAATCTAACTCTCGCTAACCGGTAGCGAAATTATGAGAAAGTATATTTTTATCAGACTCTGTATATGCCGAATGCTGATACAGCTTATCGCAGTCCCGGGTATAAGGTGGTTTTTATAGGTTTGAATTTTTACCTTTTAAGTATTTTTTAAGTTCTTAAATTTATAAGTTCCTAATTTTGTTTAAATTGAATATTTTTAAAATTTTTGATTTCATCGTGAATAATTTTTCGAGAATTTCTTTTTTTAAGAATTTGAGAAATTGAGTATTTTTGAGTTTCGGTTTTTTAAATTCCCGATTTTTTTTTGTTCCAAAATCTTTAATTGAGCCCTGAATTAAAAAAAACACGGAAAATCATAACAACAACTGAAAATTGTCAGATTAAATTCATAAATAAAATTCAATGGTTTTAAAAATTTAAAATCAAAATTTATGAAAAAAAAAATTAAATCCAAAATTCACCATTCAAACCAGGGGGGCGACATTTATATCTCAGCCAACACAAGCTGTCAACTTCGGCACCAGAACAAAAGGGAGCTGTCAATTACGGCGCCAGCACAAAAAAAAACAGCTGTTCGTTACGGAACCAAAACAAAGCAACTGCGCACTGTAAAAAAAGTACAAAAACTGCAGGCATAAAATGGGAATAAAGTATTTTTTTTATGTAAAATATTACTGCAATGTACGTTTAAAAGTTAGTGTATGTTTTTGAGGTGATTTTTATCAATTTATTTGCAAAATAAATTACTAAAGTTGGGAATTTTAAGCACACATCGGGCCGACCTCATTTAAAGTTGTACATTTATCACATGAAACGTTTAAATTAGCTACTGTGTAATTTGACTTTTACTACAGTAATTCTTTTAACAAATATTGAATTAGGCCGTTGCAAATATTTTTCAATTTTATGTCGCCCCCCCCTTCAAAATTGGTCCGAAAAATCAGGGGGCAAACAAATATTTTTTCAAATAATATCAAAATTTCAATGGAAATAGAAGTCTAATCAACTGAGAACAATCTAAAATGCCTTTTTCTGCATTGATAATCATATTTAACATGTTTGGACTCGTATATTTTGAACTTTTATAAAATTACAATGTACAGCACCGCAAAAACATTTTTTTTTCTCGCAAAAATAAAATTTTCGTCAGCACTTAGAAATTTTGGAAATAAATGATTGCAAAACAACTGGACATGTGTATGATGCATTTTAAAGCACTTTTTTTCATCAAATGTTGACACCGTGGCCTGTAATTTCAATTTTTAACTTTTTTTATTTTTTTGCCCCCCCCTCGACTTTGATCAGAGTCGAGGGACATAAACTTCAAAAAATATTTGCAACGGCCTTATTGATAAAAAATATTTTTGTTTTCACTGTGCGCAGTTTGCGCGCGTTATTAATCTCAATCACCCAAGATGGCGGCCTTTAGCATCCCCCTGATTCAAACACATATAAATTTAACTTTTTTTTAATAAAAAAAAATTCTGAAATTCCTGAAATTTTTTAAAACTTCAGCAAAAATAAATGTCTAAAAAATTAAAAATTTAAGGTTTTTTATGAAAAATTTAAAAAAATCTAAGCAGAGGAGCGGCCGTGGCTGACTAGTTAGTTACGGTGTTCGCTTTGTAAGCGAATGGTTCTAGGTTCGATTCCCATCTGCTCCCAACGACAAGGTTAAGAACATAGAAATTTAAAATGATAAATATGAACGAAAAATCAAAAGTCGCTCGTGGCGGGGTTCGATCATCCGTCCTTTGGATTGATAAGCAAAAATGCTAACCACTAGGCCATGGCGACTTGGTAAGCTTGGACTGGACCTAGGAATACTGTTACAGAGAACGAGTTGTGGCGCTTTAACCACGGCAAATAGTATGCCAGAGCATACGTGGAAATACAATGTCCAATCCCAGAGGGTCCCGGAGTACCAAACCTTCTTAGCATGGTGCTCCCAACGAATACAACCAAATCTTGGAGTTTATGGTGGTGTGTACCCACGCTTCTTCCTCCCCTGTCGATTCAGAATTGTGTTGTTGTTCGAAAAGTCTGTGCTCAAACTCAACCCACATCAACGATTCATGTCTCTGCGATACAACTTTACGCAGTAGACCTGGCCGCTTTTACGATTGTGCATTCAAATGCAATGGGTCACTACAATTATGCTCTCTAAAAATGCTTTTACTCTGAACATACCTCCTGGTTGGCGAACCACGCCGATCGTGCTGATTCCACTCCGGTTCCCGGGGCGCCCGATACCGCTTGTCCTTCCGGTAGTAATCCTTCTCCGGCGGTGACCGATCCCTTCGTCGCTTGGCCGGCGGTGGAGTGTACGGCTTGTGGCGGCCATCTACAAAAGAAGACAATTCATTGTAAACTGCAAAATAACCAAGCAATAATAATTGCCCCTTACTTGGACTGGTACTCTTGCGTGCGTGCGACCCATGCCGATTCGACGACGGACTTCCGCCGTGTCGATGCCGTCCCCGACTTCCGTCACCACCTCCCCTCGGCGTCGGACTGTCGCTGATGGCAATCGGACTAACGTGCGGCAGATGGGACGACGATCCGCCCTTTCGGCCACCACTTCCCGCCGAGCCAACGGGGGGCGTGTGGGGCGAGGACGTCGATTGGTAGTGCTGCTTGCGGGACGTTGACGAAGACGACGAAGTCATGCCCCGGTGACCGCCGGATGGGGGAGGTGGACTTCGACCACCGCGGCCGGACGATTGCTGCGACAGCTGTTGCTGCTGCTGCTGCTGGTGGTGGTCCACGTACGGGCTGTTGACGGAACGGCTCGACGGTCGGATTGGGGGCGTGGCTGCAGGTGGGAGAAGAGAAGAGCGTGGGGGCGATATGTCAACGCGGGTCAAAATGTGGATTTGTCGTAGGGGGAAGGATTATGGCGAGAAAAAAAAGAACATAAAAATTAAAACGACATTAAAGAACAAACACGATCGCTAACCATGAATGGTGATTTTGATGGAAAAAGTGCGTAATTTTAACATCTAGAGTTTTTTTTTAAAAATAAGGTCCTATAAGCTATTGTGTTTCATATGTTTATAGGACCTTTTCAAAAAGAAAACTCTAGATATGACTTTTATTTTGCCAAATACAAGTTGCAAGGCCCTCCGGCCGTTGAGCTCAAAAATATCCTCAAAAATCCACGAATGTTATCTGGGAATTTGTTATTCAAGATGGCGGCCAATATGGCGGTGATTTTGGCTAACTGTACAGATGTCTTCTAATTAGACGAGAATGCATTGGGCCACGCCCATTTTTCTATTTTCAGCTTAGTTCTTTTTTTTTTTCTTCCAGCGCTGTTTTGGATTTGCTTAGTGCTGCCAAAATTGATTAAATTTTAAGCAAACACTCACGAAAAGTAGCATTTATAGAGAAAGTTTCCTGGCAACACCACAAGCGCTGCTGGTGGTGTTGGTGGCCACCTTTTGTTCTTTTTTTGCCTTCGCTTCTTGCTCGGTTTTCTTCAGCCTTCGTTTGGAATGGGTGGTCAAAATTGAAACGTCAAAAGACATAGCGCGTTTGTTTTTTTGATGGTGCCTGCTAATTATTCACATTTTTCGGGATTATTTTTCAAGTGAGTGACTAAGTTATGGTGAAAGGAACATGTTGCCGGTAGTTGGAAGCAATTTTATATTTTAAGCGCTTTTAAATCGTTAGCGCAAGTGAAATGATATTGATGGCGACTTTCGTTAAGCAGTCAACCTCTGATCTTGCGTGTGGATGTGTGTGCCACCAAAATGATGAGAAATGGTCTCGCAAAATAGAAATTATGATTAAAAGTGCATTAAATTTGATCTTTTTGGCCAGTGAGTGGCATACATTTGCGTGCTTACTCGAGGCGGTGCTGTTGCTGGTAATTTTACAGCCTAAATAGTATTTTTGGAGCTTTAATCGAGCATCAAACTCTTCATATGACGAAGATAGGTGTTTGATTAGAAAGGGTATATTTCCCCTATCTCCTACTTGGTGCGAAATGACCCATAAAATTGTAAACGATTTTAGGTTTCTTGAGGGTGCCGAAAATCGGGTTAGGGCAGTGCTAGTGACCATTCGACATTTTAAGTAAATGGTGACTGAGCGCTTCGTTCGCCTACCCTACATAATCCTGACTATATTCTGCTTTCGTTCGTTCACACACGAACGGATTAGCGCAACGCAAAATTCAAAAGTTTTACGTTAACCAGAAATAAATGCGTAGTAACTTTTCAAAAGGGCGTCACCAGTGCATCCTTTTAAAAAAATGTCTTTTGAAATAGTTCCTCTTCTTTCTTATTTCTTTACACCCATACAAGGCTCCATACAATTTTGGAAGCTGTCCATACAAAAGTGGTACGTAATCTATCGAAAATCTGTATCTTTTGAAGAATTTCTGAGCAGTTGGTGTCTTCAGTAAAGTTTTACGTATTGATGAGGACTATTCAGATAAATGCTATTACCTTTTTCACAAAAATTCAATTTCCCAAAATCCATTTTAAAATTTTTGAAATGTTTTCATATGTTTTAGAGAACAAAAAACGCAACTTTTGAGCCATTGAAATGTTTGAACAACCATTTTTATTTTAAAAAACGTAACTTAATCCACCTTTAGGTGGTTGGTGCCTTCCTCTCGTTTTAAGAGTGATTACAATCCCCTAAAGTGTTAACATGATTTATGGATCTCCCCTAACGTGATCGCAGCACCTTAGAGGTCCTAATAAAAATAGGTGACGAGTAAAAAAACAGACTTCCTACAGACTTTTTGTCAAGATTATACAGACACCGCCTTTCAGGAAAATGGCATCCTTCTACACAGCTTTTTCGTGGCGATCAGACCCGACCATTTGAGGTTATGTGAATTCAGACCATTTTTTAAACTGTTTGTAATTTAAGATAGGTAAGTCAGATCTTGAAAATTCTTAATCCACAAGAAAGGTCTTCTCATATGCTTTCTAAAAATATATAACATGTGAGGGTTTCATGAAAAAAACACCCTTTTTACCATAATTTTAATTTCATATGAAACAGTTTTTTTAACATAACTTTTTAAATACATGAGAAAACTGTATGAATTTAAATAGCAACTTAGGGGACGTTAAAACGGATCGATTAAAACCATTCCGGCCAAAATCGGTTGAGCCTGTGACAAGATATTCCAGTGACATTGATTTTGTACACATGTCTACATACAGCCAAACACACAGACATTTGCTCAGCTGGTGATTCTGAGTCGATATGTACAAATGAAGGTAGGTCTAGGAGGTCTAACTAAAAAGTTCGTTTTTCGAGTGATTTTATAGCCTTTCCTCAGTAAAGTGAGGAAGGCAAAAAAGCTTTTTTTATAAATTTTACGCCAAACGTGTTTTTACTTCAGAGTTAAATGTAAATTACACATTTTTAAAAAGTTAGAGTTAGGGGGAGGGGGGGCAGAATGGACCACCTAAGGGAAATGCACCAAAAACCATAGAAAAACATAAAAATTTATGAATCCAGTGTAGTAGGCTTATGCTTTGGAATGTTTCCTTCAATGTTGTATACTTGGTTGATGAAAATTATTTACTTAAAACTATTTTTGAGCCACTTTAAAAAAAAAAGTTTTTTCGACTAACTTTCCAGGGTGCGGGGCAGAATGGACCACCCTGCGGGGCAGAATGGGCCACCTTAGAAAACAAGCCATTTCTCCTAATACAACGTTGAAGGGTGATAAGAAATTACTTGAGGGACCTTTCCATTATAGTTTCCATAAAATTTGATCACTTTTATGAAAACAGTAACTTAAAAAAACAAAGATTTTTGAAAATAGTGTGAATATGTCGAAAAAAGACACTATTTTTACAACTAAGCGTCCAAACAACTAAAAAATCAACTTTTGTTGCATTAAACGTGATTTGTGAAGCTACCAGGAGTGAAATAATCCATTTAATCCAAATTTCATAACTTTTGATTGTTTTTATAAGGTAGGATAAGGGTGGTCCATTCTGCCCCCAAGTGGATTTTAATTTAACACATCCACCACCAAGTCTCTAAATGATTTCAAGGTTCCGTTGTTGTTTGTATACCTTGGTAGTAGCATCTAGTAGCGTTATAAGCATTGAGCAAACTTTTTCAAACAATCCAACTTTTCAGAAAGCTTATTTAAGAACCTCAAAATAAACAACATTTGCGTGGTTTTTCAATAAATTTACATTTTTGCTCATAATTCGAAAAATACAATGAATTCAAACGTCGTTTTCGGTATGGTGATGCTATTTGACGTCCTTTATAAGACCCTTGTCTTACAGTTGGTCTAAATCCATTCTAAAGCCTAAATCCAAGGGTGGCCCGTTCTGCCCCCATGGTCCATTCTGCCCCCCCTGCCCCTAAATGTAAATTACACATTTAAAAAAGAAACAAGAAAATTGAAGATTTAAAAGTCCCATCCAAACAGCATTCATTTTCTAGTACGAATCTCAGAAAAAATGGTCCTATATTCTATGTGTAAAAAATTAAACATTTGTGAAATTTTTTGATCACAGCTCCAATTTACAACTCGAGAATTTCGAATCTGTCAAAATTGAGCCCAAAAAGTGCAGTCAGTGTTGAAAGATTTTATAGAAAAATCATTAAACTATAAGAAAAACTGTAATTGGTCAAAAAGTTCATACTGAAATTCCCTAACTTTGACCTGAGGGATTAAGGGTGTTGTAGGTTTTTGCAAAAAGATATTGGGGATTGAAAAAAAAATTAACACTAATTTGCAAAAGCTTTTAGAAAAAGTCAAACCAATCCCGAATCATTTTGGCACATTTGGAAGTGCTTAAAATGAATTGGATTTCATAAATTTGTACAAAAAGGCTAGCAATTTTAAGTTTTTTTTTATGTTTTCCGAACCTTAAACTTCGATGCCCGTTTTACCACACTTCCCTGTATCGTAGAAGGCTCATATTTGGAATGGGTTCTTTTCATGTATAGACAAACAAACGCTCCAAATCGGAGCTTTATGCCTACTCAAAATACTCAAAATACCTTCTTCATAAATGGTTTTCCAAGACTTACGTATGTATCTCAAACATTAATGTAATGTTTGGTTCTAAATTTAAAAGGAGTTTTTTTTTGAGGTCCCAAGTGAAACTGGATAAAAATTTCAGTGAAAATGAGCAAAAATAATGAGAGTGAAACTAAACAAAGCTTAGCAATTTTGCGACGCCGATATATTCAAGAAAAAAAAACTTTTGAAATGCTCTGTTAAGGAGCCATCCATAAACCACGTGAACACATTTTTTCGATGGACAATTGTCCACGAAGTAGAGTGTCCGCCTGATTTATGGACGGTCCCTAATTCAACAACAAAAGTATTGGGTTCAAGAAATGATCTACATTATTTGTTTAAGTCCGTCAACCGCGTACCTCTCAAGTAAAGAAATTCCTTGAACATTTTTGTTGGACAATTTTTTTTAACCGTAGTTCAGATAGGCACATTTGTTGGGAACTGCGTACCCGTCTTAAGGACGAAAATAACATCATACTAGATAAAACGCTACTCTTCGGTATAAATCTGCTCTAACATCAATTGTTACACGAAAACACAAGGTTAGGCAAGCGACCCAATTCAAACTGTGTGATTATGTGTATAACTTCAATAAATCAACAAAAATGTTATTTGCAAAATGTTGTTGTTGCTTCCCATGTTTTGGATTTTCCTCGGAACATTTTCGTTTGGCGAGATAAAATTTCGTGGTGTTGGGAAGTCAACAATATCATTCTGCAAATCGTTATCCGTGTCAGAAAAAAACGCTCAAGGAAAGTAAGTAGAAAGTAGGATTAGCATACCGTCATTTTGGTCTCCGCTTTTCAAAGAATACAACGAAGAAATAATAAGCGCATATCTATTAATCTTTTTCTTCAAGCCACCTACAGAAGAAAAGAACACGGTTATCGAAATATGGCAGTTTGAATCCTCCGGAGGTCACGCGTAATTTCACACGACCACCGGAAGGTTAATGAAGAAAGGGGTCATTTTGTTCCAAATTGGTGCTACTTGAGAAGGGGGCATACTGTCTATAAGGGGAACACTTCTCGTACCGTTCAGAAATCGAATGGCCATGTACGAAAAGCGTTTGAAAATCAAATTTGCTCTACTTTATCTAAGAGTTGACCCAGAGTTGATGATGAAGGTGTATGATGACCCAAGAAGGGGGGAGAGGTCACCACTTACCTGGCGACATCGGCGTAAGGCTCTCCTCGCCGGCGTTCGTCACGTTCCGCACCGGCGTGTACGTCTTCTCGTACTCGTCGGGGCTGGCCTTGAGGGGCGGCGTCAACGATTCCATGCACTCCAGTAGCGAGTTTTCGCTCTCCGAGATGGTCTCCACGCTGGACAGCGATCGAGCGCGCTTCTTTTTTCGCTTCTTGGACTTTTTGTTCTTCTTGTGCTTTTTGTCTTTCTTGCTCTTCTTGCGCTTCCGGCCACCGGACTCGTCTTCGTCCTCTTCCTCCAGCTCTTCCTCTTCCTCTTCTTCCTCGACGATTTCGTACTCTTCCTCTTCGTCCAGTTCTTCGTCCATCATCAGTTCAGCACCGTGGCCGTCACCCTCGGGTTCCGGTTCCGGCTCTTCGGTGGGCGATGCCGGCGTGTCCAGCTCTTTGTGGACCTGGTCTTCGTCTTCTTCCTCCTCCTCCGCTTGACGGTGCCGCTGATTGTGGTGACTGCTGCTGCCGCTGCTGTGATGATGGCGATGGTGGTGGTGCTTCGAGGCCTGTTTTATAGAGGAAGTATCGGATGATATTGAGTTTTTACGCTTGGACCGGGAAGAATGCGAATGTGACGACTGGCTGATTGGCGACGTGGCAGTGATGCTGACCCTTCGCCCACTGTCCGTCACGGTGACGGAACCGGTCGGAGCAGCACCTTGCGAGATGAGCTCGGCCAACGTTGGCGGCGGAACCGGTGTCGTGCTAGTGCTGCTACTGCTGACGACTCCCGCCGCATCGCCCGCCGCCGGTCCCGCTGCACTGCTGCTGCTGCGCTCGTGCTGAATCTGAGAGATGTTCTTACTGTACAATTTAACCGTCTCGTTGCGGCTCGCGGTTGTCCGGCTAAAGTTGCTGCTGGACTCGTTTCCGCCGGCCCCGGCGGCCGTAGCGCCGAAGGGTGGTGACACACTGCCACCGCCATCCGACTCAATCTCGCCGGCTTCCGGTGCGCTGAAATCGTCCGAACTTACGTCGGAATACTCGACCACCGGACCACCTCCTCCTCCTCCGCCTTTGGACGATCCGCCTCCGCCACCATTTCCGGCCCTTCGCTCCGCTCGCCGTTCATCGCTCGAGGACGGCGCCTGTGACTGGTCCTCGTGGTCGGGCCGATCCTCGTCGCTAGACGCGTGCCGTCGCCGTTTAGATTTTTTGCTCTTCTTCGAGTGCTTCTTCGGATGTTTTGACGAACGCTTCGGACTCCGGTCTGGTCGATCTCCACGTTCCATGCTGGGTTTTGGTGTCGGAACTTCCTCCACACTCACGACTAGTAGTAGCCACTACTTTGGTAATTTGATTACACTTCGTTCCTGTTTCTCCTCTCGCTTTAATACACAATTCTATCTTCTATTGAGTAAAATGTATGTGTGTGTCTGTGTTTCTATTTACTGAATATTTAATATCGGTAAATTCGAAAAATGCTGCTACTGGTGGTTGATCACCTCGGCCGCGCAGCACGGTCGATTTGTTCTAGTTCTTGTGATATAAGCTAGGAACGCCGACGACGACGAAGAGGACGACGCCGTTGCTACTGGAACGGGACGAGCCGTGTGCGACGACGACGACGATTTCGCAACAGATTGGAAACAGTCTGGAATGTGAGACGCGAAGAAAAAAAAAAGTTGAAATTTAAATGTTTTAATTTTAGTTTAATGATTAAACTGAATAAAATATACAAAGTTGCAGGAAAAGCAAAAAAAAAATCACAAAAAATCAAAATGATGAACCTTTGCATTGATTATCGAGCTGCGATTAATTATTTGACCAATAACTGAAAAGGGACCATCCATAAACCACGTGGACACAAAAAGATACAGAAAAGATTTTTTTTTTTGTATGGTCCACGAGGGGGGTAACAGATTCTCAAAAAAAGTATCCACATGGTTTAATATGGTCCCAAACAGATAAATAATTTATATGTACGGACTTATCTGCTAAAATGTGTCGTTATTGTCTCTGGAGAATGAGTTAAGTAAAAATTGCTTGGCAGAATGTAAACTGTACTTGATATCAAAAGTTGTATTTGTACTATTATATAATAGGGTTCTATACTGCCGTTGTTAGATTTTAGAAATTCCATTGCAAAACTAAAAGTACTTTTAGCTAGCCTTTAAACAAGTATTTCATTAAACCAGGGCTGTGGAGTCGGAGTCGGAGTCGGCGGAGTCGGGTATTTTTGGGGACCTGGAGTCGGAGTCGGAGTCGTCAAAACTGGAATAGCTGGAGTCGGAGTCGGCTAAATTTTATGAGCTGGAGTCGGAGCCGGAGTCGAAAATTTCAGATAAACCCGGAGTTATAATGCAAATTAATTCACAAATGTTCCTTATTTTTTTTAAACCGCGTAATGATTTTTTTTTTCAGCTAATTTATGTGTTGGTTCAAGAAATTTATCAGATGCCATTATGTTTTTGAATCATTTTCAATTTGATTGGATAGCTCTGACTGTGTTATTTCGATCAAAAATCAAACCATCCACATTAACGACCCCCGGGTCTTTTGTGGTCTCTATTGCAAGTTCCTGCTCGAACCTAGGAGTCCGAAGGCTTGAATGGGGAGACCCAAACCTCTTTCTACTCCAAGGAACCTTCCACATCAGTGTTTGAACTGACGACCTTTGGATTGCGAGTCCAACCGCCGCCAGCGATTCCACCGGAGTAGGCTTGGTTTGGTGTGTTGTTTGTACTTATGGCATGGAGACGACTCCTACACCTGGAATGACTTAACGGTCTAACAACCAAGGCCGACCGACATTTTACTTCCTCATCCGAAGGAAGGTTGGAGCAGAACCCAGAACCCTGAATTATCCGCTTACAAAGCGGACAGCGTAACCATTCGGCCACGCACTGGGTATTTGGCCAATATAACAACAACTTTTCGACAGAACAATGTCGGAAATGATACAAAACATAAGGATGGCCACTCAAATCTCATTTTCAAATTCCCGACTTTTTCCCGACTTTTCCAGAAATGCAAATAAAAGGCATTTTCATCTAAAGAATGATTTCTAACATAAAACTCTTTATAAAAATAAGTCATTATTGGCCATCAAAAACACATCTAGTTCAGTTTAGGGACCATCCATAAACCACGTGGACACTTTTTTGGGAATCTGTTTTTTTTACCTGAAGAATGGTTTCAAATCAAACACTCTTTATAAAAAGTCAATATAAACCATCGGACAACGTTTCTAAAAAAAATCAGTGACAGTTTTAGTAAAAAAAAACTTGAATTTAAATAATAGATTCCAAAAATCATCACTTTAAAAATTTAACCATCATTTTGATTCAGGGTAAAAACATAAAAAATAAGTCTTTGAAAAATAACCGAAAGCTTAACAATACCTACTATTTCAATGTTTATTTTTGAATTTACTAAACATAAGGGTTTTTGAAACTTCGTTTCAGCTGGCAATGAAAAAGATGATGACAAAAAGTTAAAGACAACAAAATTTAAAATTTTATTTTCATGATTATATCTATTAGCAAAGCTTTACACATATTTACACTTGATTACAGTTATTATTCTTTCTAGAAACTAAAAATATCTATGATTTCGATTAAAAAATATTTTTACCAAATATCCTATAAAATTTTGTAAATTTTTATATTAATTTTTTTGAATCAATGTCGATTAATCAAAGTGTCAGTATTTAAATGTCTAAACTTTTTTTAATGAAAGATCCAGTTTGATAACCCTTCATACTTTACCACTTATTTTATACGAATGTTTCGAGACAAAAGTTCTTTAAACTTATTTGTAATAACTCAAACAATTTCTTATTAATTTAATCAAGCCAATACAAATTTAAATTCAATTTGTCCCTTCATTAAAAAAAAACATGTTGAGTTTATTACATGCTATTTCGAAAACATTGTTTATTAATTTAATTAACGTTTATTAATAAATTTCTTATCAAATGAAGGCTTTTTAAACTTATTACAATTTTTAAATTTTGAGAGCACAAAAAGGAAAACGACGTAAAACTTCAGAAAAACAATATTTGAAAAACTAATAATTAAAAAAAAACTTTGATTATAATTTTTACCACCCATATTTGCAATTTCTAGATTTTAAATAGTATCAAAACATTTTTTTTCATTCTTTTCATTCAAAACGAAAAACATTTGTATTTTTTTTTTTTTGTTAATTAAGTTTAAGCTTTATCTATAGTTTAGGTACCCATAATCACACAAAAGTTTAAGGGAATCGAACATTTGGAAACAATATTTTAAATGGCTGAATGAATTTAGGTTAGGATTTAAAAATAATTACTACAAATAAAAACTATAGCCAATCTGTAGTCGGATCTGTTTTTTTTAAATATTCAAGCAATGTAGCAAAACTAAACAGAAACATAACTGTACGCTGATGTAGTCGTCGAAATTAAACAATCTGTTGAATCATAAAAAAAATATTATAAAAAATTGAGTCAAATGCATGTAACCATAATTTTTTTTTTTTTTTTTTTTTTTTTTTTTTTTTTTTTTTTTTTTTTTTTTTTTTTTTTTTTTTTTTTTGGGAGGGTGATCCAGCCGCACATCGTTGATGTCGAAACCTCTAAACTGGGCCCTCGTCCTGTCACGTCCGTCAGTAGTCTTGTCGTACATTACAACTAGAATCAGATCTGCCAATGAATTAGTACACTTCGACCAAATAAACACTGACGCTGTATGGATCTGACTCTAGAATAAATGCACAGTTGTGTGTTATTCATAAGTCAAAAATGTTCAATTATTCATATAAGTCCAAATATTCATTTGCGGATAACTACCTAGCTTGAATTGAATACAAGATTTAAAGTAACCTATCCGAAAACTACTCTTATCTCAAATCCCCGACATTTTAATTAATAGCCAAAAAAAATAAAGAACGTTTCTTTTAAAACCTGTCTGGCTTCTTTAAAAAAAAACAAAAAAAATAATAACAGTTCATATTTTACAAGTCGTGAATTGCAAAAGAGACGACCATTTGTTCGTCAGAATTCCAGTAGATCCTCGATTCGCAACAATGGTCGATACAATCATAATCCGACAACCGTTAGTTCAACAGATCAACGAATTTAGTCCGATATCATTTCACTATTGATTGATCGAGACTCTATGGAAATTTTGACAAATCAGAATGGTTTTTAAGCTACTTGAATGAAAATCACCGATTCTGATAGAATTACTAAATTCACTGTTACTAATTTTGTCCCTAAATAACTAAAGGCAAAGTATAAAAAGTTGATATTTATAGTTAAAATCCTAAATTCTACAAACACTATTTTTTTAAACCCGCATCCTAACCTGACACCCACATTAAGATAGGGAAAAATCACATATGTAGCGGTTCATTGTACAAATGTGATATTTCCACTATCAGAGAACCTCCTTGTCTCGATGACAGCTTACCGGCCATCGATTAAGCCCTGAGACTACGCCAAAGTGGGTTCTCGCAGCATGAAGTGGTGTCCATGTGTAAAAATGGAAGCTTCAGCAATATACTGAACACTTCGATTTTAATTCCACATCGAATCAAATCATACTCTTTGCCAAACAAGCATCAAACCTATGACACTCATTATGACAAAGCCCAGGGTGAGTCAAATGCATGTAACCATAATCATTCAATATTTATAAAGATTTTCAATGTCTTAGGTCTTAAATATTTTTTTTTTTTCATTCTCATATAGATTGAAATAGTGAAAGGAGTCCGACATTTAAAGTTAGATGCTAAAAACGAATTGAGTGAATTTAATATTTCAAAATTATTCAAGAGTTAGACAATATTTTTCAAACAAGGATGCTTGGAATTCCAGACTTTTTCCCAAAAAAAAAATCACTAATTCCCGACTTTTTCCCGATTTCTCGACTCGAGTGGCCACCACCCAATGTGTATAAACACATTGTAAGAACACTTTTAAGAAACGCCAAAACACGCGACTCCCGTTTAACGAATTATGCTTCATTACTAATTTCTTTTGATAAAGATCTTCAATCTTCCTTGCTCATCGGCAAGGTCTTTTGCCTAACCTATTCAGCGATAAGGGACATGATTGATCCATACAACATTTTCATCAAAATATCTCTGAGATCCGACATCAAAAAAGTTTATAATTAACACTTAAGTGCTTATGACTTGAGTGAAAATAGTTTTTTGAGCATAACTTTTGAAGTACTTTACTTATGCTACGTTCGTTTGATGGCTAGTTCCACACTGAGTACCGCACTCAGAGCTGTCAAAGTGTTTCTTTGAAGAAACTCGCGCTAGTTCCGCACGAGTTTCGCCGCCATCTTGTAACTGAAACTCTAGTGCCGCACTCGATATTTTTTCAGTTTCATGCGAGTTCCACGCGCACTGACAAATTACATTCGATTGAACCAAAACTGGCACCGACGAGTGCGGCACTCAGTGCCACACCGGCTCTTCAAACGAACGTACCATTAGCTTCATAATTTTCAATAGGGACCTATGGAATCCCAACACGTATCGAATGAGTCCAAAGCGCTCCAAATCTGCTAAGACAGTGCCGAGATAATCGAGTAACAATTTTTCGATTAAGATCCCTACACCAGACCGAGCCTAGTGGTAACGATTCCACCTTGTAAGCGGTAGATCGGGGTTCAAATCCCATCTCGAAACAACACAACTGGTGTTCTTTTCCCTTCTGGATTCGATTGTTTAGTAAAGGGAACGTAGTGGATCGGCACAAGCTGGACCTTATCACGACACCTTAGGAAAGGCGAACTATGGAATATTAACATTGACTTAAACATGTTATCATTAAGTTCATCAAGTTCCGCTTTGCAAATGCGGCCCCGATACTTTTTATGAGTAACGGGAAAGAGATACTTTATCCAGAATTGAAAGAATTTGATTCTGATCCGATATATGTACGTGAAAGTAGGTCTAGGATGTCAAACTAAGAAGGAAATCATTTTTAAGTGACTTTCATAAAGTGGGAAAAAATCTAATTAAATTATTTTGTAACTCGAATAGTAGATTTGGCAGGTCAATATTCGACACACATAAATAATTCTTTCAAAATACAGCAGAAACATTGAAAAATTATGACCGCTTACATTTATGATGCAACAGTAGCGAATGAAACTACAATAATGCGTGTGCCAAACTAGAGCCTGTTGGCGCAGCATTAAAAACAAAACCAACATCGATTATGTTGTGGGCACCCTTCCGTGTCCGCTAACCATGTAGATGGCGATGAAATTGAAAGCAAGAAGATGAGGAGATAATCGAGATGAGGAATTATGCAAACTAAACATATCACTTATCACTATGGCAAAACAAGTTTAATGATTTCAACATCGATTCTAATCAACTCCCGGAATGTGTTTGCATGTCTCGCTAGAGCATAACTTGAGCGTTCTACTAGTCTGGTGGCTGAGCCCCATAAATACTAAGCCGTGTCTATTAAACCAAAGTAACCTAGTGACTAGCAGTAGGTAATAACTTCTTTGGGGGAAACCCACACGGACGGCACTGGAAGGAAACAAATAGTAGGCCACGAAAACAAGGAGAGGAAACGTCACAAGGACACCACGACGTACAAAGTAGGCCGACTGACCATCAAAGTTAGAACCACTTACGAAAGGACACACTGTAGCAACAACAACAACAACATAGCAACTCACCTGTCTGGATCCGGCGCCGGAACATTTGTCACTCCCGGAGGCGACGTCAAGTTTTGACGTTTCTCCTCCCTCCTGCGTTTTGTTCCGTCGTCACGGGTAGCGTTACGCCCGCCGCCTTCTGTTCCTCACTGTTTTTTTCCTTCTCTTTTCTTCTTGTTCGGGAAAGTCACCGTCCAACTGGTCCCCAATCACTTATAACTTTTCCGCACTTCCGTCGCACTTGTCACTGTGGCCACCGCGTTCCAGACTGTTCCCGTGATATGTGGGCCTCCTGCTCTTCGGGTCGGTTCTGCACTTCAACGCAAAATCCGCGCACACACACACTCACACGCGCGCGCACAAACACACACACACGAGCACTAATGCTGTGTGGCTGCTGCTGCTGGCCAGGGCCAGGAGGAAAATTTTTCGCGACGGCAATTTCTCGGTTCTCCGAGGCTCGCTCCCGAGTGGGTTCAAATTCAGACTGCGCGCATTCAACCGGAAGTGTCCGCATTACGCCCGCGGGCGGTCATTTTAAAGTAGGGAGAGGCACGCGAGGCCCAAAAATTCGTCCAAAATCCGCGAAAGCCAATGAAAATGTCTTCCGAAAGATTACGACTGCTTGTGGGGTGCTCGCGCTGTCTGCCAAAGAAGTGGCGAGGCAGCGGCCGATGAGTGTGGCTCGCTTTGGCAGTGACGTTTACCCGCGGGTCTGGCCTGCTTTCAGTACAAAATCCAATTTTGCGTCCCCCCTGGCCACACCTTACGACGAACGTCACTGGCGGCCTGCATGAATGAGAGAGATCAATATGGCGCAGGCAGAAGGGCCACGAAAAAAAGGCGAAACTGACAGCGATGACAGTTGGCTTTTTGTGGCGGTGAAGGTCCAAGAGGGTAAGGTGACAAATGAAACATGCAACATATTTTCATGTTTATTGCAATTTCATGGAACAAAATGTTTGCTGCCACATTCCAAAGAATTTTAATCATTCATTGTGCTAATTTTCATACAAATTGAACTCAATTATGCACATTTTCGACGATTTTGAATTATTTTCTTAACATTCCGTTTTCACCTTCTTGAAAATGTCATGTGAAATGCGCAGGGTGTTTTTGATGCGGGTTTCAACGAACATCACAAACGTCACAAATCGGAGGTGCAAATTTCCGACCGAGGGGTACCGGCCGCCCGCGGTAAGGTGAATTTTACACGCTCAGCTAAAAGTACGGTATGCTGATCGGAAGGAACGCGGTCAAGAAATGTTGCGTGTTCTTTTCGTGACCACCCCAAGAAAAGTTGACAGTTCGGTATGAGCGCGATTGACGGTGTGCGCGCTTGAGGTTCTTTCGAGGAAAAAATAAAAAGATTAAAAATATTCAAAACTTAAAATTAAATAGATTAAAAATGTTTATTCAAAAACTTTTAACAACAATTATAAACAAAATTAAGAAATCAATAAATAAAAGCAAATTTAGAAATTCTTAAATTCTAAAACAAGAAAAACTGAAATTTAAAAAATATGTAATTATAAAATAAGGAAATTAAAAAACTATGTAATTATGAAATAAGGAAATTAAAAAATTAGGAAATTAGGAAACAAGGGTATTAGGAAATTTGGAAATTATGATATTAGCAAATTAGTAAAATAAAGAAAACATGAAAATTAGTAAATTATGAAATTATGAAACAAGGAAATTAAAAAATTAGAAAATTAATATGTAAGGAAATTAGGATGTTAGGAAGTTAGGAAATTAGAAAATTAGGAAATGAGGAAATTAGGAAGTTAGGAAATTAGGAAGTTAGGAAATTAGGAAATTGGGAAGTTAGGAAATTAGAAAACAAGGAAATTAGGAGTTTAGGAAGTTAAGAAATTATGAAATTAATATGTTAGGAAATTAGGAAGCTAGGAAATTAGGAAATTATGAAATAAGGAAAATAAGAAATTCAGAAATTAGAAAATCGTGAAATTAGGAAAATAATATGTTAGGAAATTAGAAAGTTAGGAAATTAGGATGTTAGGAAGTTAGGAAATTTGGAAATTTGGAAATAAGAGAGTTAGGAAATTAGAATATTAGGAAGTGTGGAAATTAGGAAGTTAGGAAATTGGGAAATTAGGAAATTAGGAAGTTAGGAAATTAGGAAACTACTAAATTAGGAGTTTAGGAAGTTATGAAGTTAAGAAATCAGGAAATTTGGAAGTATGGAAATTAGGAAATAAGGAAATTAGGATATTCGGAAACTAGGAAATTAGAAAGTTAGGAAATTTGGCTGGTACAAATGTTTAATTTTTTTCTGGAATTCTAAAATTCTTAAATTTTTAAATTCTTAAATTCTTAAATTCTTAAATTCTTAAATTCTTAAATTCTTAAATTCTTAAATTCTTAAATTCTTAAATTCTTAAATTCTTAAATTCTTAAATTCTTAAATTCTTAAATTCTTAAATTCTTAAATTCTTAAATTCTTAAATTCTTAAATTCTTAAATTCTTAAATTCTTAAATTCTTAAATTCTTAAATTCTTAAATTCTTAAATTCTTAAATTCTTAAATTCTTAAATTCTTAAATTCTTAAATTCTTAAATTCTTAAATTCTTAAATTCTTAAATTCTTAAATTCTTAAATTCTTAAATTCTTAAATTCTTAAATTCTTAAATTCTTAAATTCTTAAATTCTTAAATTCTTAAATTCTTAAATTCTTAAATTCTTAAATTCTTAAATTCTTAAATTCTTAAATTCTTAAATTCTTAAATTCTTAAATTCTTAAATTCTTAAATTCTTAAATTCTTAAATTCTTAAATTCTTAAATTCTTAAATTCTTAAATTCTTAAATTCTTAAATTCTTAAATTCCTAAATTTTTAAATTTCTTATTCTTTATTCTTAAATTTTCATTCTAGATTTTTTAATTTTGGAAGAAATAGAGTTTTTGATTGTTATAATTTCGAGATTTTCGTAAATTTGTATTTACGAATTTCTATATTTCCGATTTTTAAAACTTTTGGAATTTCGACTAGTACATTCGTTTAATTTAATTTTAACATTGAATTTATAAAAAACTTTAATATTAAAATTATTATTCAATTCTGCATATTTTTTATTTAGATTTTCCATATTTCAGATTTTTGTTGAGATTTTCTTTATTATTAAAAAAAAAGTTATTTGAAATTTCTGAAATGTTTGTTTTTTTTTCATCTTTTTGAATTTGTTGTTTGGTTGGATTTCAAAATTTCAGATTATTATTGTATTTTCAGTAAGAACATAGATATTTGTATGATTATTGTCAAGTTTAATTTCACTCTGATTTACTTCATTTTGGTCCCGCGAGTGTGGATAAATCGGACAGTGCAGGGGACTCATAATCCAGAGGTAGCTGGTTGGTACTAGCAATAAATTGTTGGTGACAAGATGGCCGACATCTATAAAGACAACTTCTTTTTTTACTCCATTTCGACCGAAAAACTAAATCTGTCCTTTTAGTTTCAATTTTCTGCTTTTTGAGATTCGGCTGGAATTTTAAATATTATTATCTCCAATACAAAATTATTAAAACGTTTGTAATTATCAGTCGTATTCAAAAAGAAAAATTACAATTCTTTGATTTTTTCATCAAAACATATTACAAACAAGCACCGCGTGAAGAAACGTCAAACGCAATCTTTCCGTTTCTGTTACTTTTCAGCTGCGTACTGCTTAAGAAAAATCTTTTCGTGACCCTTTCCTTGACCGTTTCTTGGGCGTTTTTTTGTATGGAGTTTTGCGTTCCTTCCCATCTGCGTATCAGCCTAAAACAATTAAAATTTGAGTAAAATTGTCCTAAACCCCTATCGAGCTGTCAAATCTGCAACATGGAGTTAAACTTTCTATGCAGTTGCTATGAAGTTTACCATGGCACTTCGGAAAGTTTAACTCCATGTTGCACGCACACACTCTCACTTTTAATTTCTCGATACAGAGCGGATTCGTTAATTTGAATTTCGCAACTTCGAATGTCCGCTAATTCGAATGCTCTCTAATTCGAACGTATTCGAATTGAAAAGCACTCAACCGTCAAAACCAGTTGTCAAACTGATGTTGACGTTTTAACATCATTGTTCGACAATTTCCTAACTCGTGGTTTCAAGCATTTGACAGCTGTCAGCCGTTCCAATTGGATGCCAACATTTCAAAAAGCATCATGTACACACCATCCTTTTTGAGAAAAACGCATTTGAATGTTGAGCATCCATTTTCAATTCCCATTTTAATGTAAAAGCAAAATAAGATGTTCTAATGATAACAAACGATGAAAAACCTTGCTTTTATTGATACTTGATCATCCAAATTCAATAAAACATTATTTCCGTAATTTTATTTGAGAAAAACATACATAACTTCTTTTGAAATCACCAACGTCGATATCACCCTGCTGTCATTGAGGGGGGCGCTTTGTTATGATTCGTTTTTCTTCGCCAAATGTACATGGCGCTTTGTTCATGTTGCTTTTTTTCCGTCACGAGGTTCATGTAGCCTTTTGTTTGACAGGTTGACAGGGCTATATAAACAGGGACTGCTGATGGCAGAGATTTTGTTTATGGTACTTTATTTAAAATCATTATTAAACAGACTTTACTGAAGTAACTTTTGCTCATTTTTGGTGGGGAGATAGCTTATTAGGAGTACTTTCAGAATATGCAATAACCCAGAAAGTGTCAAAATGTACATGATGCCTTTTGAAATGTTACCGTCGAATTAGCGAATTTGGACTCGCTCATTCGAAAGCAGTTCCATTAGAATAAACGAATCCGCTCTGTATGTTGATTTTTTTCGGTGTAAAATGGTAAAAAACACTCTTAAAAACCATTTGAGATTATCCCTAAACCACGTGGATCCTTTTTTTGAAATCTCCGCGACTCACGTGAAACGGGTTTCTAAAGGTTCCAACTAGGACTTTAAGAGCGAGTCCACGAGCAAAGCATACCCATCTTGCATCGAACTCAACAGTCTGCCTGAAATTTTCAGGGGTTGTTTGTACATATAAAACTAGCATCTGGCCAAAATATGAGCACTCTAGGTGAATGGGAAGAGGGGCAAATCGAAACACAAAGTTTGAAAGCTCAAAAACGTCAAAAATCTTAAAAAGGCTATAACTTAGGCAAAATACAATTTAATTTCAAAATTCAAAATGCATCTGAAAGGGCTTTAAAATGCAACAAAATGCAGGGAGAAGCATCCCAAATGGTTAAATTTAAAGGGAGTTATTGGCATTTTAGTGAAAAAATAGCACAATTTTCAAACTCAAATAAAAAAAGTGTTCCATCCATATATCAACTCGGTTCGACCTGCAGCTTGTAGGGGACATCTGGGACTACCATCTGAGACTGAGAACGCTTTGGGTAAGGCAGTTTATCATATTAAATAGACACTTTTAATTTTAGTGAGTTTTTTGGTAGTAAATTTTTGCTCGGGGACTTTAGTTATGGGAACTAAAGTCCCCCGAGCAAAAATTTACAACCAAAAAATTCACTAAAATTAAAAGTGTCTATTTAATATGATAAACTGTCTTACCCAAAGCGTTCACGAATATGATAAAATTATCACCAGATAATGGGTATCTGGCGATAATTTTATCATATTCGTGTTCCTGAGACAATTTCACAATAGAAACATTCACAAAAATGATTATTTTCATCCATTTTAACAATTTAAAAAATTAAAGCTAAAAAAAATCTTCGATTCACATTTATTGAAAATCAAGTTCGTTTTCAAGGATACTAGATGTCACCAGAAAAAAAAGCAGCTTCATAATTTTTTTTTATCTTTCACTTTAGATTTAACCAATTGGGTCCTAAAATGAAGCTTAAATTGCTGATATTATTGTTTACAGCGATAAAGCTTATTTTTCTGAGTACAATGACCATTTGTACGACCACAAAGAGTTTAAAATGGGTTTTTAAATCAATTTTGAATAATTAATCTCGCGGTCCTTCTTGACAGAAAAGTTCCTACTTGACAGCTCGTTCCAAGGGGACCATAGTTGATCCATAAAAAAAATGTTGTCTTGCAAAAAAAAAATTGCGTTAAAATGAAAAAAAGTGATCAGAAATGGTTTTTAATCGTGTTTTTTACCGTTGCACATAAAAATTGACATAGGGCTTTAGTACCCAATTGGGATGTTAACGAAGATTAAACATCGCATCTCTCCAACGGCTGCAAGAAGTCTCAAAAATTTTGCTGAAGGTGGAAAAGCTGTCACAGATCATTTCACAAACATCGGCTGGTTCAAGAAGCATCTCAAGCCGTCAAGCGTCGATCGCGGACCACATCTGACTTAGCCGCCGCGCGACGGTCGGAAACGGCTACGACCAGAAACTGGTCCACCGGTGAAGCAGTTCAGTAGCAGGAAGATTGGCTGTTCGCCAAATCTCATAAAGGGGGAGATGTAGCAGGCCATGCTCACTACCAGCACTCTCAGCACAGTTCGTTCCCATAACGACTCATAACGTCGGAAGCAATACATAAACAGTTTCATCAGCAACAACTGTCTTTCTCTGTAGCCTACACAGCAAATGCTGATATTCGTTTTCAGTTAATATTTACTGAAAACTGCACTACTGAAATTTTCAGTTAGTTTTTCGCTGATCTGCACTTAAAATTTGTATGGAGCTGTAAAATGTTGCTGAAATTTCAGCAAGTTTTCATTTACTGAAAATTTCAGTAGTGCAGATTTCAGTAAATTTAACTGAATTCAGTAATGAGAAATTGGTGCAACAGACAAAAAAAAATTACAAATATGCGTCCGCTGGGAGCGTAAAAACTAACAAGAGAGGGCGAAGAAAAGCCCAAGAAATCGTTTTCTCTCTTGTGTTTCGACATTCTTGACGACCTTTCTTTTGAGGAGCGTACTGGCCCTAAAAGATGACGACTGGTTAAGTTGATTTATTTATATTTATAATTTTATTTTTCTACGATATCCTGTTAAACAGACCTTTCTCGGAAGGTGGCTTAGTTTGCATTGTTAAATTTGTTTCGAGTTAGTCTGGGTAAAACTTCCACAAATTAATTTATTTTCCATCAGCGTGTCTTTGTCGAACATCACAACGACGAATCACCCCCTTGGGTCCGATGTTTTGTGACGTTCGTTCATATTTATGCCGACAGTGCACTGCACGATGCAATGTCGGCATAATCCTGCTGCAACAATAAACTCCCCATTCAAAAAAGTTGGGAGAGAGCATAAAAATTCCAACGACGCGTTCTGTTTACCAAAATAAGCCGATAAGAGTTTCTTTTCTTTTTTTGATTTTGCAAAATTGCTACATTTTGAAAGCGTAAAATATGATTTATTTCTGATAAGTTGAACTAAGTGCAACGCAGTGTGTTCGTGTATTTTTAGTTTTGTTTTTGAAGTTGCGATTTCTTGCGGGTCAAAATGCTCAACAACTTTGGCGAGTGCATCGAGGTAAGAGTTCCCGAGTTCTGTCGTTGAAGTTATGGATTTTAAAATTAAAAGTATCTTTTTGTAGGATTTCGAAGTGTTCGAGCTGCTCGGAAAGGGCGGATTCGCCAGCGTTTACCGGGCAAAATGCTGCCGAACGGGGATTTTGGTTGCCATCAAAATGGTAAGTTGGGTTCGTAGTTTTCCCGCGCACCGTTCCGGTTGGGTGCTCCCAGCGCACCACGGTGTGGTTGCGAACAAGTTTGAAATAATTTCAAATTAATAAGTACATTTTACAATGTTTTTCAGATCGACAAAAAGCTGATGCAGTCCTCGGGGATGGCAAACCGAGTTCGACAGGAGGTCAGCATTCACTCTCGGTTGAAGCACCCGTCCATCCTGGAGCTGTACACCTTCTTCGAGGACGCCAACTTCGTGTACCTGGTGCTGGAGCTGGCCGAAAACGGAGAACTTCAGCGCTATCTCCGCGACACCAAGAAGACCTTTAACGAGTACGAAGCGGCTACCGTGCTGAAGCAGGTCGTCGACGGACTGCTGTACCTTCACTCGCACCAGATCCTGCACCGGGACATGTCGCTGGCGAACCTGTTGCTGACCAAGCAGATGACCGTCAAGATCTGCGACTTTGGGCTGGCGACGCAGCTGTCGCGACCGGACGAGAAGCACATGACGCTTTGCGGAACGCCGAATTACATATCTCCGGAGGTCGCATCCAGGGCATCGCACGGTCTTCCGGCGGACGTTTGGGGCTTGGGCTGTATGCTGTACACGTTTTTGGTGGGCAGGCCACCGTTTGACACGGACGGAGTCAAGTCTACGCTCACGAAGGTGGTCATGTCCAACTACACGCTGCCGTCGCACATCTCGCAGGAAGCGCGAGATTTGATCGATCGGCTGTTGAAAAAGAACCCGGCGGAACGCATCAAGCTGGACCAGGTGCCGCTGCATCCGTTCATGCAGAAGGCGTCGTCGTTCGAAAAGTGCCAAGGTGGGACGCTAGCGTCCTCCGACAGTGGCATCATGACCATCTCGAGCGGCAATCGATCGAACATTCCGTCAAATTATAGCCAAGAGCGCTACCAGCCTCCAGTTCAAATGCCTCTGCGCTACCAACCGATCAGCGAAGACTTCCAGGAGAGCATACTTCCGGTGCGACCTCAATCAGCCGCCTACGGCCGACCACAGACGTCCGATTTCTACTCCGGGTTCAGCGGAGACCAGCAGCAGCGACCTTCGACCGCGCAACCGCCCTTCGTCCATCACATGAACCAGATCTCGCTGCTGCAGCAGTTCAACAGCCTCGAACTGATGGAAAAGTACAACGTCAACAAGGCCGAAGTGGTCAGCGTAGGACGGTCCAACTCGACAGGGAGTTCCGGGTTGATGCCGAGGCAGGATCATCACCACCACCCGCCACAGATTTCCCTTCTCAACTCGCGACCCAAGTCGGCTTCGGTTTCGGTGCTGAACGGCGAGCATTACGGATTCTACGGCGACAAGGAAAATTACCGCCAGGCTGAGAATGGCGCGACGGAGTCAGAACCGCTCAATCCGAGGAGTTATGTAAGTTACAAAAAAAAATCTTTCCACCTTAGGCTCCGGCGAGATTCGAACTCACGATCTCCTGTTTACTAGACAGGCGCTTTAACCAACTAAGCCACGGCGCCTTACACATGTGTTCTATCTCTTGTTGCAGGACTTTCTTGACCAGTTTCAGCCAAGAGACAATCATCGCAAGAGTCCGCCCCGCCATAGCAAGCGCATTGACATTCCGCCACTGACGACGGCCCGCCTCCAGCCCAACCGCCACAAAACCAAGAACGCCATCCTGAGCATTCAACCCAACGGCGAGGTCGTGCTAGAATTCATCAAGTACAAGTCCCGCGCCAAAGTGGATCGCGTAGTGGACGTGTGTCGCATTTCGTCCGACGGGTTGCGCTTCGTGCTGTACCATCCGGACGGGGGGAAGGGCGTGGCGGTAAAGGACGAGCCGCCCGATTTGCCACCGGGCGGGGCGGACGCCATCTTCAGCTACGAGAATCTACCCGAAAAACACTGGAAGAAGTACGCGTACGCGGCCAGGTTCGTGCAGATGGTGAAGGCCAAGACGCCCAAGATTACGTACTACAGCGAGCGGGCCAAGTGCCAGCTGATGGAGACGCTGGAGGATTACGAGGCGAACTTTTACAGTGGTAAGTTCAGTGGTACCTGTTCCGAGGACTTGCTTGTAAACTAAACCTTTTGGGGTTTTCTCTTCCAGGAACGAAGGTGATCAAATCGCCCCACGAAGGCACCAAAATTGTAGATAGCACCGGACGCACCTTCAAAGACACCACCGCCACCCTCAATTCCGCCCTGACAATGGAGTTCGAGCACTTCCAGCAAACGTTCGACCACTGCCTCAACATCGAGCAAGCCCTCTCGGCAATCCACACCGGAAACACCTTCCCACTGATCATCGGACGACGACCTGCTACTGCAACGAGCAACCACGAGAACAGCGTATCAACCCCCCAAACTCCCCACCACAACCCCCACCAACTCTCCTCATTCGCCATGTCGGTCAACTCGGCCGCCACGACCAACAGCCGACGACCTCCGTGCCCAAAAGCAGCGCCCTCTTTTTCCTCCAACGTGGCCACCAAAAAGTGCACCATCCCCGGCGTCGGCACCGCCGTCCAACTCTCGCAGGGCGTCGTCCAGGTTCAGTTCGTAGACGGCGCAACCCTGTCGCTAATCCCGATCGAGCAGGGTGGCGGAGTGACGTTTTCACCGTGCTTCGGAACGCCGCTGCAGCACTACTCGGCCCAGCAGCAGCAGGACGATCCGGCGTCGCTGCCGGGCACGTTGCGCGACAAGCTCGGCCAGATGTCGCTGGTGTTGAGGGAGTTGAATGCCACCCCCGTGCCGTCCATTCCGTTCAACTTCCTCGAGGGATCCGCGTCGTCACCGCGGACGCCGTTGACGCGGTTTTTGCGGTAGAAATTGTTTATTTGAATAGTTTGTAGCAGATTGTTGACGCTATGCACACTCTTTCTTTTAACTAGTTGACCCTCTCCCTGTACTGATGTAATTTATTATGTAGAATCTATATTTAATAAAATAAAGACAATCAATCAAAGCGGGGAGTTGTTTCTTTTGTGCTCTATCGAAGAAAGAAACGCCATTCTTAAAATTCTGAACCAAAAAGTTCATTCTCTCTAAAAAGGTTGCTTGCTTTATTCGAAAAGATCGTTCTAACAAAACTTGACCTGACTTCTAGTGCGTGTCTGTGTATGTTTGTGTGTGTTTTCTAAACGTCGTCTTTTTTGCTTTTCATGTCGTCCTCGAACATACTACGTATAATTCCAGGCGTAAAAACTTAGGGTGGGTCACAATTTCGTTCGACAAACGTGCAACGAAAATGGTTTCAAATGTTACGATAAGCAGTTTTTTTTAAATGGAGCAAGCGAGATTGTACGCAGCGTAACTTCTAGTGTTCAAAAATGGTGTTGGCATTTATGAGAAATGGAAGGGGGATGATAAAGCATTTAGTTTGCAGCAGTGGGATTAACGGGGAAAACAGCAGCGCAGGGGTAACATCTAACATGAGAACAAACGATTTTACGAAACGCGATAGGTAGTATTATTATGATTTAAGCAACACTCACCGGTGGTGTAGTGAAAGTTGTTCGAACTAAACTGTAAATTTGTAAAATTCTGAAACTTTAAGTTCTTAAAAAACATAAACTTTGAATTAGAATACATAAGAATGCTTCTTTCTGCAGTTGCAATAACACGTATTTATTTCAGTTTACTGTATGCAATCAAGTTATCTAAAAGGATTGATTAGAGAAGAGACAAAGAGACTTCTCACTTTTTTTCATTGAGAAGCCGAAAAAAAATAACTTAAATACATATTTCACTTTCTGTGCAACGACATAAAAAAATTAAACCCAGTTTTTGACGATTTTTTGTTTTTAAATCTGGACTTTTTTAAAGGTCCTATAAACAAATCTGGAGTTTTTTTTTAAAGGCCCTATAAGATATTGTGTTTCATACGTTTATAGGACCTTTCCATAAAAACTCTATAAATGTAAACATTGAGTGTATCCCGCCTACTCCGTTGATATAAAGTGTGAAGGGGATACACTCAATGTTTACATTTGTTTGTAAGGCTTTACCAAAAAAGTCTAGAAATAATCTCTCATCTTGGGATGCAATTAAGTAAGTAAAACATCAAATAACTTTAAAAATGTTTTTTTTTTACTGAAAACAGTTTCTTTCAATGACAAAATTAAATTCGAAAATATTAATCCAAATCTTCATAAAAAAGTAAGCGATTACAATAAAAAAAAAACAATAACCAAAAATCCGAATACGAACTAAAAAAATAAATCTAAAAATTTCCCCGAAATGTAGATCTTCAATATTTTTTTTGTCTTAGAATTAACATTCTTCCAAAAAAAAAATAAATAAATTGAAATAACTTAGATACTTTTCAGAATCTCAAGAAAAAGCATTAATTTCCAAAGAATGTTTTTAATATAAAAACAGTTTACAAAAAATATATATAGAAACCATCGAACTTTTTTATAAAAAAATCTGGAAAATTGATCATTTCAGTAAAAATTAAACTGAGCAACACATTTCTGGGAAAACACTTTAAAATCAGAGAAAAAACATAAATAATCAGCCTTTATTATGATTAAATTGTATTCTTGATTTTATAAAGTTTTTATGCGCATCCTAGGAATAGATTTTCGTCAACTATTTAAGCGGAATGCAATAACAATGTTTCGGCTGTAACTGCCATTGAAATTTAGAGCATCCTAAATTGAAATTGGTGGTAATATCTGAGATCTGGCTTTCACAAAGTTCACAAATAACACTTAAGTGCAAATAACTTTTGATAGGGTTGTCCGATCTTCAATCTACTGAACTCGTTGGAAAGGTCTTTTGATTATCTATCCAACGACAGGTCGCATGATAGATCCGGACAACGTTTTTGTCAAAATATCTTAGATCCGGTCTCTAAAAAGTTCATAAATAACACATAAGTGCTTATAACTTTTGATAGGGGTCAGATCTTCAATCTTTCGAACTCGTTGAAAAGGTCTTTCAAATACATTTCTAAAAATGTAAAAAAAGACGAGGTTTTTTACAAAAACCACTCTTTTTACAATCTTCTGGACTTTTGTTAAAATGGTTTTTTTTTTGCATAACTTTTGGAGTACATACTTAACTAAATTTTATCATTTTCAATAGCGACTTATGGGACCCTAAGACGGTCCAAATCGGGTCAGCCAGTCACTAGCGTGCACAGGGTGGGGCAACGGCCCCACCATTCTCTGAAATTTGTTCTAAATTTGGTCATGGGTTGTCCACAAATGACGTATTTTTCAAAACGTCCTTATTATTGCCCCACCTTCCTCAAAGAGCTGGGCACGCTGGTGCAGCCAGTACCGAGATAACTCTGTGCATATTTTTTTGGTCAACATCCCACCCAGACATTTGCTTGATTCTGAGTCGATAGGTGTACATGAAGGTGGGTCTAGGAGGTCAAATTAAGAATTTCGTTTTTCGAGTGATTTTATAGCCTTTCCTCAGTAAACTGAGGAAGGCAAAAAGCCAAGCATAAACGTGATGGCTAAGTGCTTAAAATTAGTTAATCTTAAATTATCTATTTAATTTCATTATTTATTAAACATGATGACATTTAGGCATTTGCTTGGAAAATTATTTTCACCAAGTTCCCTTTTAATTTTGTGAATTTAATATATTTTTCTTCAATTGCCAATCTCAAGTCAGAAACGTTTGCATATTTGAAAAAAAAAAATAAAAATAGACACAACATCAAAATTATTTGTTTGACACGAATTATTATTTTTTCAACAAAATATTACAAAAAGTTATTTTGTAACTAGTAAGCTTAGGATTCCAGACTTTTTCCGATTTTTTGACAAAAACCTATGATTCCCGACATGAAAATATATCCTTTAACAGATCTAGGAACACTGTCATGAGATATCCTAAACAAAGTGAAATTAAAAAAAAAAATTTCATGAAAATAATTTCTGCGACCTTATGTTTATATAGACTAGACATTTCAGCTTCGATAAAGTTTGACGATCTGGCAACACAGTCATTAGATTCCAATACTTAAGTAAAATGTGTATTTTTATCAGTGAATTGGATCCTAAAATTATGCTTAAATTTGTAATATTATTGTTCACAAAGATTAAGCTTATTTTTCTGAGTACAATGACCTGTTGTACGACCGCAAAGGATTTAGAACGGAAATCAATTTAATAAAATTAACTTCGCGACCCTTCTTGACAGAAAATGTCCTACTTGACAGCTCTCTCCAAGAGGACCATAGTTGATCCATCGGAAAATGTTGTCCTGGTATTTTTTTTTGCATTAAAATGAAAAAAAAGGAATCAGAAATAGTTTTTAATCGTGTTTTTTTATATTGTGCATAAGAATTGACACAGGGCTTGAGGACCATATTGTTTTGGATAACCAAAATAAAATAGGTATTCACCTTTAGAATTGGGTACTAAAGCCCTATGTAAATTTTTATGTACAACGGTAAAAAACACGATTAAAAACCATTTCTGAGCACTTTTTTTCATTTTAATGCGATTTTTTTTTTGACAAGACAACATTTTTTCGATGGATCAACTATGGTCCCCTTGGAACGAGCTGTCAAGTAGGAGCTTTTCTGTCAAGAAGGACCGCGAGGTTAATTTTTCAAAATTGATTTAAAAATCCATTTTAAACTCTATGTGGTCGTACAAAGGGTCATTGTATTCACAAAAATAAGCTTTATCGCTGTAAACAATAATATCAGAAATCCAAGCTTCATTTTAGGACCCAATTGGCAAAGTTGTATGATCTGGCAACCCGGTCATAACATATTCTTGCCTCTTGGATAAAAATGAAGGCGGATTTCCAATAACATTCGACAACCAGGAGATATCTAGTGAAATTTGGCCTACTACAGAGCAGTAATTGTAAAAAATATAGAAAAATAAATAATTCATTTTATGTATTAGAAATGTTTAGCAGTTTGACACACGCCAAAATCAGTTTAATAATATTACCCAAAACAAGTGGTAAAAAATTACTTTCCACATTGTTCTGAAATTGTTTGAATTTCTACAATTGAGCATTTTTGATCCTCCAATAAGCTCAAAATAACTTTCACTACCCACGGTGTTCGAAAAAGTACTAGCTATTAATTGGAATGGTAATAAGAGACGGTTAGTGACTAACTAATACTGTTTCAATGATTTGGATACGAATATTTTTTGCACACAATGACGAACAAAGTTTGTTTGTTTTTTTTTCCTTTTCGTATGATTGATAAATGCGATTATAGACAATGACGATGATTGTTTCTGGGAAGGAGAGAGTATCTACTTCTTTCAGGCTGCTCTAAGTTTAAATGTCGGTTATTTTTAGGAATGCTTTTAGTGGAACGTCCGCGTCGAAAGCCGCTGTAAATGTACGGGTTTCGCGCAGGCAGGCCTAGTACGGGGTTCTTTTTTTTCTACTGAAACCACCGATCTTTTCTCTTTCTCTCTCTCTCTCTTTCGGGAAGGGGTTTGCTGGTGCTGACAGAAAAGTGCGACTCTATATAAAAATATGCCATTCTTCAATGTTTCAAAAATATATGTAGAACTTTGCCTTTACTATCTCACGTTGGTTGTGTTTGTTTTTTCTACGATATCACACGGTGTCTCAGAGAGGTTGTCTTTTTTTGTGTTGTTGGATTTATGATTTCTTACTATTGTGATGTACGGATTTTTTTGGAAACGGATGTTTGAAGTTAGGATATGTTCGTTATATTTGTAACTTTTGTTGCGTTCTCTGGCTTCTACTCTCAACATCTCTACTGGGTTTGGATCTCATTCAAAACTCTTCTCGGAAAAACTGCATTCTTCAACTAACCAAAAGTGCGGTTAGTGCGACAAATTATTGTTTCATTGTCAGCCTTAGTTACTCTTATTTTTGTGTTTTGTATAATATTTTAAGAGCAGTTATTAATGTGTGTTGTATCTTTGTGTCTTTCTATACGAATTGTTCTGCTCCGTAAACATCTATCTTAGCGCGCTTCCAGGAGGGATTACATTGAGCAGAGTTGGTGGTGGGGGAGAGATTAAATGATATCTTCGTTTTGGGGGAATGATAACGATAAAGGGTTTTGCGGACGGATAAACTCATACCAGCTCGCTCGCCTTGGAGCGAGAGAATTGAAAATACTTAAACGACTAAAACGTGGACTTACCGCGATTGAAAGATTGCTTGAACTGAGTGCGCGTCAACTAAAAATCTAAACGAAAGCTGCTCGTCGTGTAGCGGCCGAGCCACCGCAGCCGCAGCAGGTCGCGCGGGACGAAGACCATCATGTGGCGCCGCTGTGCTCAATATAAATCTCCTGGGCCGTATCCTAGAAGCGATCCTTCGAGGACGTAGTGTACTCCATCTCGGTCAGATTCTGGATCTCCTGCAGCTCCTGGAACTTCTCGTGGTCCCGAATGTGGGCATAGTTCGCCGCCAGACACATCAGATAGTGCACCAGGCTGAGGATGATCAGCAGGCAGCTGACCGTGGCCAGGATGAACATGATTTCGCACTTTTCGACGCCGTCCTTGCAGAAGGCCTTCACCTTGGTCTCGCAAATGTTCATGTCCTGCTGGGCGACTCCGGCCGGGAACATGAAGTCTGCAAGATAGAAGCTCAATCAAATTTCGTCCCCTTCAACAAACCCTTCAAAATACTCACAAAACTGCGTCAAATCGATGCAATTCTTGTGCGACTGCACGTTCGGGTTGGCGCACATGTTCCAGAACACGGTAAAGATGAACGTAACCACCGTCAGGAAGCACAGAATCAAGATCCACACAATCTTCAGAATGTACGTGATTCCCATAAACACCGCGCACGAGATGCGACCACCAACGCGCGATCCCCACGCCCGGTACACCTTGTAGCGGGTCGCACCGGTCGCCAAAAATCCCACAAACAGGATCATCAACCCGAGCGCCGCCATCGAAGCACCGATCACCACGAAGATCATCTGAACGGCTTCAATCCTACGGAACAAAATAAAAAATCTTTGAAAAATCGTTCAAATATGTACGACAAAAAGCACTTCAAACTCACCACATCAACCGCAGGTGGAACACCTGGTCCAGCATGATGATGGCAAAGGAAGTACCCCGGTACATGGTTCCGCAGAAGATACCCACGCCGATAAGGCACATGACCGTGGCGATCAGCGTCGCATACGGTATCCGGGTCATGCATGATTTGCAGCAGTCGCCTGGAAAAACACGGAAAGAGAAGAAACATTTAATTAGATAAAAGATATCAACGTCAGGAAAGTTTTTTGAAGTCACAGATGATTACATTTGAAAGTAATGTAGTGAAGATATGCAACACAAAATGACAAAGAGACAAGTAAATGAAAATTGTGGGCAACTTTGCAAAATTTGCATCAATTCCGGGATAAATAACACCTCTGAAACTGCAACATTCGTTTGAATGTAAAATTTGTCTCTTCTTTTGATCTTAAATTGAAAGGCGACAAAAAAATAGTTTAAATAAGTTTTCAACCAATCCCAAATTTTAAAATCAATAAAATTTTGCATTTTTTTAGCTGAGCATAAGTTAAAATATGGAAAACTTCTTGCTGGTAAGAGTTGATTTTCAAAAGCAAAACAAAGCGCAAGACAGTAAGCAAGAGAGTAACTCTCTCGCTATCTCCTGTTTCCTCTCTCACCCCTTCAGTCCCATTCGCTCCTGAGCAATAGAAACAGCCATCACGTCCTCGGACACTCAATTGATTTTTTTTCTCTATGACAAAACGGATTTTCATTGTCTTTTCAGTAAAGAGCATTGAAAGGACAAGAAGATGGACAATCTATAGAGTTTTTGAAGTTGAGTATATGTAAATTGAACGAGAATAGACCAAAAAATGGCTGAGAGTAGGTTATAATTTGGACTTTTTAGAAAAATGCGTACATTAAAAGAAATTGATTTTTTTTAGTTTTTTTTGCAATTAAAAAATACTTCACGAAGAAAATGCGCCCCTGCAAAGAATATTTCTAGAGATTATTTTTTATTAAGATTTTTCATATTTTTATTGAAGGACCTAATAAAAAAAACTCTAGATTCCCGAAGAACTGAGATTTCTAACATATTTTTTTAAACTTTGTACTGCTAGTTGTTATAATGCAGCCTCACAAATTAAAATTCTGTAAAAAATTAGTATTTTTTTTCAACTAGCAAAATCTTGCAAAGCTTTTATTCAAAAAATCATAACTACGGTACCAGGTTTTTTACTAAGTCCCCTATAAATAATAACATTTTTGAGAATTCAACTTTTAATGAAAAAAACGTTCACAAATCCAACCTAGGTGGTTGATGCCTTCCTCTCATTTAAAGTGATTACAACCCTCCTAAAGTGTCCACATGTTTATGAATCTCCCCTAACGTAGAGAGCCTATATGGAGAGGCGAAATGTCACTCTCAGGGTTCCAGACTACCTACAGACTTTTTGTCAAGATTATACAGACGCGGCCTTTGAGGAAAATGGCATCCCTCTTACGTCTTTTTCGTGGCGATCAGACCAGTTGAGGTTATGTAAATTCAGACCATTTTTTAAAACGCTTGTAATTTAAGATAGGTAAGTCAGATCTTGAAAATTCTTACTCCACCTAAAAGGTCTTTTTAAATGCTTTCTAACAATATATAACATTTGAGGGTTTCATGAAAAAACACCCTTATGAAACAGTTTTTTGACCATAACTTTTTAAATACATGGTAAAACTGCATGAATTTAATAGAGCGAGTTGTGGCGCTATAACCACGGCAAATAGTGTCCAGGGCATTCGTGGAAATACAATGTCCCATCCCAGAGGGTCCCGGAGTACCAAACCTTCTTAGCATGGTGCTCCCAACGAATACAACCAAACAATCTCGGAGCGTATGGTGGTGTGTCCCCACGCTTCTTCCTCCCCTGTCGATTCAGAATTGTGTTGTTGTTCGAACACTCAGTGCTCAAACTCAACCCAATTACGAATCATCTCTGCGATACGGCTTTACGCAGTAGGCCTGGCCGCTTTAACGTTTGTGATGTTTCAATGCATTCTAATGCAATGGTGCACTGCAAATCAAGCAAAACAATGTAAAAGGACCGAAGCCGAAGTGTAAACAAAGAGTCTATCCTGCTCACGTCAGTTGATGTTTACATTTGGAACGAGCAGGATAGACTCTTTGTTTACACTTCGGCTTCGGCCCTATTACAATGTTTAGCTAGAAATGTTAATAAATGACAAGAAGAGTGCTAGGCGTCATCTAACCTAAGGCACTCTCCAGGATCCCTTCAAAAGATTGGCTGCGCTAGGGTCTGATTAGATTAGATTAGATTAGACATGATAAAACTGCATGAATTTAAATAGCAACTTAGGGGACGTTAAGACGGATCGATTAAAACCATTCCGGCCAAATTCAGTTGAGCCTGTGACGAGATATTCCAGTGACATTGATTTGGTACACATGTCTACATACAGCCAAACACACAGACATTTGCTCAGCTGGTGATTCTGAGTCGATATGTACAAATGAAAGTAGGCCTAGGAGGTCTGATTAAAAAGTTCATTTTCCGAGTGATTTAATAGCCTTTTCTCAGTAAGGTGAGGAAGGCAAAAATCTAATTATTCGCTCTACAGCATTGCCTTGGCGTTCTCGATTGCGAGATTCCTACTCAAAACTAGTTGTCCGAAGGCTTGATTGTTGAGGCAATTGCAAACCTCTTTTTACACCTTAGCTTTCATCCACCTCGGGATTCGAACTGACGACCTTTGGATTGTTAGTCCAACTGCTTACAAGCGACTCCACCGAGACAGGACCCAGAGAGACGACTCCTACACCTGCATTGAGCTAACGACCTAACCCTCTTGGTTAGACCGGGGCCAACATTTACTTCCCTGTCCGACGGAAGGCGTGATCAGACAAATCTCGTCTCGAAAAATGTCACCAGGACCGTCTGGGATCGAACCCAGGCCAACTGAATGAGAGGCAACCACGCTTACCACTACACCACGGTCCCGGCTACTTTTAATGACCAACAGTCAAATAAAACATCAGGAAATTTAATTTAAATAAATTCTAACATATTTTTCATTTTGTTTACATTACCATACTGCCCCTGATCGCATAAATGTCCCATATGCATTTTCATCGATTTCGAGTTATTGATGCAGTTTGGTTCAAAATTGTGTGCTCTTTCAAACGAGCCTATAACATCCAGTACTTTATTCTAGAAATCAGGAGGAAATCCACTTTTTTCGCGAAAACTTAACACGTAGCCTTATGTATGGGGCAAACTTCAAATGCGTTTTTCTCAGCTTTCTGTTTTTGCATATGGGACATTTATGCGAACATGGGCAGCATATGCTTTAAAAAAATATTAAATTGAAAATTGTTTTTATTTAAAAAAAAGTCCTTTGTCAAAATCAGATAAAATTATTAAAAATAAATTCATTAAAGGAGCTATTAGACTATGGCAAACAAACAAACAAACTCGTACAAGCTGAACTATTTTAGGATAGCTTTTAATGTTTTAATTGATAAATTCACAATAATTTTAATTGTGTTTCAATTACAAAAAATCAGACATTCAAGGAACACATCCAAGGGAGATTGATATACTTTGAAGGTAATATTATGTAAATACAAGAATGGCGACAAATATGTTGTTAGGCAATATCGCCAGACAGTGATAATTGCCTTTCTGGTTTTTATTCGTTACAATATTCTATTCAAACATTTTAAAGTACGTTTGTACTATTACTATACAGCAATTCCATTTGAAAAGAGCCTAAACCGAAAAAAAGTTCTCCGATCGGGCTCAAAATTTTTCTGGGGGTTCCTTGGCCAAAATAATTAGACCCGTATTTCTTCGTTTGGCCATTAGGGTGACCTACGCCGTGTTAGGGTGGTCTGAAAAATTGCAATTTTCATCATTTTTCGCAAAAACCTCTTTTTTCGAAAAATCATATCTCCGCGCCATTGCATCCGAGCTTAACTATTGAAAAAGTCGTATGAAAACTTAAAATGGTGTTTTGACTGTGTCTGGACCAAAGAGCCTATGTCTGAAAATATTTTTATCGGATTCCTCGGAAAATTTCACATGACAATTTAAAAAATTGGCGATGTCGAACCGTACGTTTCCGAGATATGATTTTTTGAAAATAAAAACTGCGTTTTTTGACGCGCCACGCGCAAAAACAGGAAAATGACGAAATCGGCAAAAAACCACTTTTTTCACTAATATTAATACTAATAATGATACCCAGACATGTATAGGTCATCGCTGAAATTTTTTAGTTATCGCAGTTTTAGTGAAAAAAGTTGATTTTTTGCCGATTTCGTCATTTCCTGTTTTTGCGCGTGGCGCGTCGAAAAAACTCAGTTTTTATTTTTTTAAAAATCATATCTTGGAAACTTACGGTTCGACATCGCCAATTTTTATATAAATTGTGAAATTTTCCGAGGAATCCGATAAAATTATTTTCAGACATAGGGTCTTTGGTCCAGACACGGTCAAAACACCATTTAAAGTTTTCATACGACTTTTTCAATAGTTTAGCTAGATTTTTGGAGCTTCTTACTATTTTTCCCAAATAGCCAAACTCATCGCCTTTCTTTTGCGTCTAAGACAGCTAAAATGTGATGAAATGGCGCGGAGATATGATTTTTCGAAAAAAGTGTTTTTTGCGAAAAATGACGAAAATTGCCATTTTTCGAACCACCCTACCACGATGTAGGTCACCCTAATGGCCAAACAAAAAAAAAAAACGGGTCTAATTATTTTGGCCAAGGAACCCCCAGAAAAATGTTGAGCCCGATCGGAGAACTTTTTTTCAGTTTAGGCTCTTTTCAAATGGAATTGCTGTATACTGCTATCGGTTTCATCCCAAACAAAGCATTCCCATCGGAAAAAGGCTCACTATCGGTTTCAACAGCTCAAAATTTTCAACAATGTTTATCTTGCGGCTATGAGTAATAGCACAATCGTCGGCGTCTCGCTGGCACATGAGTTATCGATCCCCAGGGTGAATGTTGTTTTTTTTTTTTGTTGTACCATCCGCAACATTCAAAGCATAGCAAACATAGGTGTGTAGTGTATGATTACATGATTACATACTGCAACAAATGAGTAAGGTGGTCAACACGGTGAAAACAGCGATACAAAACACGCACGTGGTGTATGAAAGGCAAAACACATATGACCGCGAAGATGATGACGACTGAGTTCAATTGCAAATTAAAACCACTTCCGCGTGACTCAGACGTTCTTTCTGGTGAACTCGTGAAGCATGGGGTGTGCAACGACGCGATTGAGGGTGAGATAACACGTGTGATAAGACATCGATAGGACATTGGTGCCCTTCATAATTCTTTGTTCAAACCTTTCGACTGCCGACCGTGGATCGTATTGTCCGAGTACCGGTCCACGGACATATTTGACCGGTACGCCAGACTCCTCCGGCTGGGCGCCCGAAACTGCTGCTGGATTGGTCCACCTGACTCCCGGTTTCCATTGATCTGGCCATTTCCACCGTACTGTTGCTGCTGGCTGTTGAGCGTGTTGTAAGCCCGGGTTAGCGTTCCGTCGTCGTCAAAGTTGGTCTCCAGCAGAAAGTCGTCCCGAATCTGCTGGGAAGGCACTCGATTTCGCGAACCCGCCATGGTCGCCGCGAGGTGTTGACGCCTCGACAGATATTCACTCACTGTTCGTACTGTTCAAATGTGGGTGATGTTGGTGGTGGTCGTGACGAGAACGAGGTGGTTCGGGTGTGAAACCACCACACAGGTAGACCACGAGCAACAACAACAAGGCACACGACACACGTGAAAGCGTATCAAACAGTTGTTGCTCTCTTCGTCGTTTGGGGTTTTGGGTAGGCCTTACGCTGGGTTTTGGAAAATAAACAAGCCTAGCTTTAACCTAGATTTGGAGCTTCAGATATAATTGGTTGGCGCATCTCCGTTTTGGTGCTTTCTTCGGAACTTGCTTTGGTTGTGGACTGGTCGGTGGTGGTGATGGCGATCGAAAATATTTTGCTATTTTTATGGAACTTCTCTTTTACTCACAGCAGGAAAATAAAACTCTAGATCACGCTTCATGCATTTTCAGTTCAAAAAGGTGCACAGTAACTATAAGCGGTTTTTTTCTTCCTCACCTATAAAATCACTCAAAACATGAACTTGTCAATAAAAAAAATCATAAAGATTGAAATAACAAGCCATAGTCTCAACATTTGAAAAAAAAAGTTTTTTTTTAAAATGCCAAAAAATTAAAAAAATGTAATGAAGAGGCTTATTTGCTTAGAGGTTAGGGTTACCAGGTCTGAACCAAAAAAAAACCTGACGTCTGGAAAAATCACAAGTCACTTTCCTTAAAGCCATATGCAAAATTATGGTTTATTTTTATAAATTTAAAAATGGTGTATTTTCACATTTTATATTTATTAGCGGACAACTCAGCGTTCCCTCCTGGATGGGGGCGATCGTTCGCCAGCGTGGTCGCTGCCGGCAGTGGCAATACGGCCCAGCAAGAAGTTACCGGAGAAGATCTCTTTACCCTGCCAGAGTTCTTTGCTCTCGCAGGGGAGATGATGGCGCGGTTTCGGACCTACCGTAACAAGGCGGAGCAATTCCTGGCCCTTGGGGAGCTGATGATCAAGCACATTTATAAAGGATAAAAAACTATGATCTAGTTTTAAGCTTTTTCTATTTCTATCCCCTTTCCCTTGCAATTTTAGTAAGTTTTTTTTTTATTTTTTTTCTTACTCTTGGTGACACCTTTATTTACAAGCAATAACTGTTCCAAAATGGATTATGATGTAACACACAGCTGTAAGGAACTCCAAAACTCTGTTATGTACCTCAAAAGAACTTATTGTATCTTGATTATTCACCAATAAAACCGAATTGAATTGATATTTATTTATAGCAGCTTGAGAAAATAAACAATATGACACATTCCGCCGTGACGTTGCAACGCTTTGACTTTTCTTTTTTCAGTATTTCGGCTGTAACTCAAAAATTACATTGAAAAGGTAGGGGAGAGTGGGGAGACTTGATCCCCTTTTTTTGTATCGCACATAACTCTGTCAATTTCTCACAAAACTATAAACTTTTTTGCTTGAATTGAAAGCTTAAACATTCATCTATGTTTGGCTAATAAGGGTATTTCATCAGATGAACTCTTTGAATCATGCCAAGCGTTTTAAAAAAATATTTTAAACCGGCATTTTAAAAATGTTAGGGGTAACTTGATCCCCCTTTCAACATTTTGAAGAAATCTTAAGCAAAATGTTTCTTATTCATCCAAACTTTTAATTTTCTATAAGTTACAGCAATTTCACATTAAACCTGTACGTTTGTGTTCAAAATATAACAAGTTTAGCATACAAAATATTTAAAAACATAAAATTTCCTTTTTTAGACCAAAATTGAGCATGTTTACAAAAGCTGGAAATTTTTGTTTACAAAACTTTTGAAAAAAGGTTCAAACTGCAGTAAGTTATGTACAACTATACTAAAGGAAACTATGTACGAAAACCCAGCCCAATTATTTAATCTTGAGGCTGATTCCAGTGACTTCAAAATGCAGGGATCAAGTCTCCCTAAACGCACTTTTTTAAACAATTGATTGTAAAAATAATATGACGATAAATTCAACTTCAAATGCGTAAGGGTTTTGGAGTCGATATATTTATCAAACAATTCATGTATAAAAAATATTTTTTGGAATAATTTTTCAGTGTTTTCTATACTTATCAAAACAAAGAAAAAAGATCTCTTGGGAGTTTTTTCGAGCACTTCTTAGAAAAATGTGTGTAACTCAATCTAAACATTTTTAAATTTTTTTCTTTGTTTTCTACAATGAGTTTTAGTCAATTTCGCACAACTTTCTAGAACAAAGCTAATTGTTTTACCCACATGCTGACGAGATACAGGCTTGGGATCAAGTCTCCCCGGGGATCAAGTCTCCCCACTCTCCCCTACATATGTTATTACAGATTCGGAAAGTACATTAAATTTCCTATAAGAAACAATGTTGAAACATTATTTTAAGGGAATATTCTATTTTTGAGAGGGGGATATGTAGCGTGACGTTGCAACGCGTGACTTTTTCTCAATCCTGACCCAATTCATGTTTCGCCATTAACTCTGCTCTGTTAAACGGCAAATTTGGAGTTCTTCTTCCATTTTTAGTGTAAAATTGGCCAACAAATCGAATGCAATCATTAGTTTTTCGAAAAAATTAAACCTCGATTTTTGAAGACCGCTTACATTTCGTGACGTTGCAACGCTCTGTTTTTGAAAACAGGGTTTTTCGTTGCGTTGCAACGTCACGAAATTATAGTTTCAAAATAAATCATAGTTTTTGTTAGGCTGAACAACTGTAGGTTAAGATTTGATTATAAGACATTAATAGACAGTACAAGGACATGTGAATTGATTGGCCTGCCCATGTTAGACCCCCCCCCCCCCCTCCCCCTATTCTGCTTTCACAGTTGCAGTACGATTTACGAAGTTTTCCAAAGGGTTTTCAAAATATTTTTTTTGTATTATTCCATTATCACGAAGGAAACCCCCCCCCCCCCTCTCCCGTCCTCTATCCATGTAACGGGACGTCCATGCATTACGTAACGGCGTAATATCAAGGGGGAGGGAGGAGGGTTCGAGGATTTATACAAAAAAGTGTATCGGAAATGTATTTCCAGGGGGTGGAGGGGGTCTAAAAATATAAATGTTTTGTTACGTAATGCAAGAACGCTCCCTTAATATTTTAATGGTTTTGGGCAACTTACAAAACACGTGGAAGTTTTAGAAGGGAGGTGAGGAGCTTCAAGTTTTCAGGAGGGCTTATTTTGAATTTATAAATAAAGTGCCCATATCGTTTGTTCATGGCCCCTAAGGGGTGATCTGCAAACAACGTAACTTATTTTGTTGACTTTTGTGCTTTTTAAATTAAATTTGAGGAAATAATATAACTGTTTAACTGCGCAACATAACATTTTTAATTGTGAACAACAAAACGTTGCATACAACTTATTTAAGTAAGGGTTCGTCCAACAACAGAGTGACAAAAGTTTGTGAAAAAAAAAACAATCGAATCACGTGATTTTTATTGTTTAATGAATTTCACTGTAATTTGACTTACATAAGGGTGTGGGATAAAAAAAAATCATTGCGTTGTATTAGAATGAACCCTCACGTAAATCAGTTTATCATAAAGGGGCCATCCAGTAACCACGTGATTACTTTTTTGAAAGTTTTAGAATTTTTCCCCCTTGTGAACATCGGTCTATTTTGATTTGTTCAACAAGTTTCATAAAATACTTTTTTTTCGAGTTGCATCAAACTTAAATGACGGAATTTGTGAATGACCCATGTACAATTCTTCTGTAAATATGCTCGGAAACATTATATAACAAATATATAATATTTAGTACCCTTTTATCTTCAACAACCAACTACGCATACACCTTTTTTGCCATGTGACCAATATGATTTAAAATTTCGTGACGTTGCAACGCAAACTTAAACCTGTTGTAACTTTGGATCTAGACAACCAATTAAGTCGCTCTAGATTGCATTTGAAAGCTCTTTCCAAGTACAAAGAGCATCCGAAATATCAAAATGATTGAATGTTTAGTTTTTTGTTGACATAAACAAATGTCCCTTTTTCGTGACGTTGCAACGCAATAAAATGGTAAACTTACACTAGTTTGAAAAAATACTTAACTTAAGATAAACTGCAAACCCATGACATTTCCGTTTAGTACAACTAAAAACCTACAAAATGCAATCAAAAGAATATTTTTTGGATTTTATTTCGCTGAAAACCAGGAGTTTTTAGAAAAATGTTTTAAAACGATGATTTTATCACGAATTGATGCATAACCTAACCAACTTGTACAAAATGATATTCAAATGATCAATTAATGAAAACCATGATTTTTGAAGCTTCAAGTAGTCTAGAATCGAGGAAAACGAAACTATTGGCACTACGCCCCCCGGGGCATGGCCTTCCTCTAACGTGGGATTTCTGCTCCAGCGCCTCTGACGAGACAGGAGAAACCGGGACCGACGTTTTACTTCACCATCCGATAGAAGCTCAGTGGATAAGGCGGGAATCGAACCCGCGTCTCATAGCATCATCGGGATCGGCAGCCGAAGCCGCTACCCCTGCGCCACGAGACCCACAGAATCGAGGAAAAATATCCAAATAGCTCATACACGCTTTTCAAAATTTCATCCTAAGGTGTACATTGCCGGAGAATGTGTCATATAGATTTTTTATCCAAACCTGAATGTAATTTATTTTTTCAAATTGTCGCTTAAAAAATCTGGTATTAGCAGATTTATCAGGCAACCTGGCAACCCTAGGGAGGGGTGACAAAAACTTTAATAAATATTTGTAAAAGTCTTGCGCCTTTATCAAATGTCATTATCGAGTACAACTGGCTCCATATTCACAAACATGGCATATGGAAGCCTACGATAACATGCCTACAAAGTTTTAAAAAATACAGTAGTTGTTCGGTAACTGGACTGAGAACGTAGCCCAGTCACCGAATGCTGTTCTCTAACTGGGCTGAACGAAAAATAACGAGGGGACTACCGATGCATAATATTTTTTTGATGAAATATAAAAGTTACTGAAATTCAATGATTTCTTTTCATATTTCTCTAATTGTGACTTGAAATTACATAAAAGTTTAATTTTTTTTATTTGTTTGTCTGCTTTTAACTGGGCTACGGCCCAGTTATCGAGCGCCCAGTTAAACAACGCCCAGTTACCGAACAACTACTGTACCTGAAAAAATCCTGTTTTGAGATGGAATTGCTCAGGAGATATTGTTATCGAAATACGCCAATTCTACCGAAAATAACCGTCGATAATTCATTTAAAGTACTTCTGAAATGAACTTATTCAACAAAAATCTTCTCAAACATTCAAAGAATTTACTAAAAACTATGAACTAAATTTTACAAAATAACTCCCCGTTCAATTGTTTCCTAAAAAAAAGAGACAGAAAATGCTTTGAAGTTTTTTTTTCAACTCTATTTAGTGCATCTCCAGCGCTGGTGGCAAACATCGAAGCAAATCAAATTTGCACCCGACGTCAACCCCACGGCGATACCTATCGCGGTAGCAAATTTCGAGCCAAACATTTCATTAGGGCACAAAACCAAAACGTAAACATTCGGGATTATTCCACTATTCCATTCATTAGTACACTCCCTACATGCCCTCCAAGAATCAGATTGATAACAAACAATTTCCTATTGAAAAAATCAAAAACACAAAAGGGCACATAGCCATGTTCACTGCAAACAAAAAAAAAAAGTTCAAGTGTGCCCTTTTATTTTAGGTTCTCGAACTTGGGGAACTTTTTGTGTTATGAAGTGAACTTTTCATACATTCTCAACACTAATTCACTTGAAAAAAAGTTTTGTTTACTTTTCACCAAGGATTTCTGCAGAGAAAAACTTCGTCAAAAAACAATATTTAATATGGTCCCGCGGCTGCTGTTCAGTACACTTTTGAAGATTTTTTATGTTTCACATACCTTATCTACACTATTCAATCACAAAACTTCACCAATAATCAAAATTTCTACTGAATTCCTCATTATTTCTAACTAAACAAAAGGGCCCGTAAACATCATTCAAAACAACAATCGGGTGACAGCGCTTTAGTGCCCTTTCAGCTCTCTTCGAAATTGCATTTAGAAAGGGCCCATTATGAACAACAGTTGGAAAGTTAAAAGGGCCCAATAACGATTTTTTTTAAATTGTGAGTTTTATTGCGAAAATCAACAAAAATTAAGAAGCATTTAAGCAGAGTTGAAGATAATTATGTGTTTTATCGTATCATCAGTAAAAATAGCATCAGTCAAGCTTCTTTTTTAAATAGGAATTGAAACAAGTTGTCCACTTTTTGAAAGCGATTTTCTCGAATCGCGGTTTTTGATTTTGTGCTCTAATGAAATGTTTGGCTCGATTTACTCTCAGTTCTTCGGGATTTCACTTTGCTACCCGGTATTCAGCCTGTTTGCTACCCTAAAATATTTAGGCCGTTGCAAATATTTTTCAGAGTTTATGTCGCCCCCCCCCTGCTCAAAAATCAGGGGGCAAAAAATCTTTTTTTCAAAAATCTTCAACATTTTAAAGAAAATATAAGTCTAACCAACTAAAAACAATTAGAAATTCATTTTCCTGATTTTAAAATCATATTTGGCATGTCTGGATTCGATAAAAAATATATTTTCAATTTTTGTGGAATTCCAAATCTGCTCAAAAATCAGGGGGCAAAAAATCTTTTTTTCAAAAATCTTCAACATTTTAAAGAAAATATAAGTCTAACAATTAGAAATTCATTTTCCTGATTTTAAAATCATATTTGGCATGTCTGGATTCGATAAAAAATATATTTTCAATTTTTGTGGAATTCCAATGTAAAGCACCGTTTTTTTTGTGTGAAAAAAATCTCTTCAATTCTTGGATATTTTGAAAACTAATGATTGCCAAACAACTGGGCAGGAGTAAAATGTACTTTAAAACACTTTTTTCATTCAAAAGTGGAGACCATGGCTTGTTATTTAATTTTTATCGAGGGACATAAACTTCAAAAAAAATTGCAACGGCATTAAAAAATATATAAATTTAAAATAATGTAAAAAGAAAAACAATTAAAAAAAATTAAGAATTGTAAGTTTAAAAAATATAAAAAAGGAAAAAAATATTTTAATTTTTTTTTAAATTTTAGATTTTTAATAAATTTTTTACATTTTGAAATTTTGATTTTTTAAAATTTTTGAATTTCTAATTTTCAAATTTTTGAATTTTGAAATTTTGGAAACAATTAAGGCCGTTGCAATTTTTTTTCGGGAGGGTGGTCCAGCCGCACATCGTTGATGTTGATACCTCTAAACTGGGCCCTCGTCCTGTCACGTCCGTCAGTAGTCTTGTCGTACATTACAACTAGAATCAGATCTGCCAATGAATTAATACACTTCGACCAAATAAACACTGACGCTGTATGGATCTGACTCTAGAATAAATGCACAGTTGTGTGTTATTCGTAAGTCCAAAATGTTCAATTATTCATTTAAGTCCAAATATTCATTTGCTAACTACTTTGGATTTAAAATCTAAATTTTAATCTAAAATCTAAATTTTAATCTAAAATCTTCTAAACTTAATGTTCAAAAGTAAACGTTCCTTTAATTGCTGTAGTACTACTTCTATCAAAAACAATGAAAATTTATGAACTGATATACAAATAGGATAGAAACCACGATTTGAAAAAGAAATGGCCATTTACGTCAAAAGATCCGTAGTTCCTCGATTCGCAACAATGGTCGATACAACCATAATCCGAAACCGTTAGTTCAACAGATCAACGAATTTTGTGCGATATCATTACATTATTGATTGATCGAGACTCTATGGACAATCAATCAAAATTTATTGACAGCATTACTCTTACTTAACAATTGCAACTAACTTTAACATCAAATAGATTTGGAAAGCATACAGATTTATTTTAAATGCTAATGCTAAGCAACAAATCAATTGTACTATCCTGAAGTCCCAACCTAAATCCCACATTGTGATAGTGAAAAAGTCACAGAAGCAGCGGTGTCTTGTGCAATTGTGATATTTTCACTATCGGAGAACTACCTAGTTCACGAAGACAGCTTATCGGTCAACGCTTAAGCCCTGGGGCTGCGACAAAGCGAGTTCTCGTAGCATGAAGTGGTGTCCATAGTGCTTATAAAAAAGAATGTATACCCAAATTTTAACTAATGCACTAGGATCAAATCATGCCCCTTGACTTTACAAGGCCCAGGGAATTAAGGCCGTTGCAAATATTTTTCTATGTTTATGTTTTGCTAGATTTTGTTCAGGTTTGCTCTCACCAACCAGAGCAGGCATCCAACAATCTTCGAAACACACATTCTAAACTTTGCTCCCGGCTTGCCGGAACTAGACGTGTAGGTGACAGAAAATGGTAGCAAATTGTTGATCTTTTGACATTTCCGAAAAATGGAATTGGAATCATAATTATTGATTTTGAAGGTAAACGAGAGCAAAAAATGATAAAAACCCAGATTTACGTTTACGTAAACGGTGGGAATGACGGGAGTTTTTTTTTTTTTCAAGGTGGCAAATTTGATCTCATTCATAAACTTTTTTTTCAAATTTTGATTTCTGAGACCAATAGTCGAAAATTTACGAAACATATTGATAAATATTTTTTTATGAATGCATTATTTTTTTTTGCTTTACAAGAGTGTAAAGGAGCTATTAGACTATGGCAAACAAACAAACAAACTCGCACTGTTTTGTATTTTACAGTTTTCCAAACTTGCAAACTTGTTAGCGGTAAACTCGCAAACAAAGTCAAATGTATGCAGGAATTGGTAGCTTGTTGATATCTGATAATTTGCCAAATAAGTTTTGTAAATCCTATTAACTAATCTAAAAATAAATATTCTGATGTCCTAGGCGTGCAAAATAAATTAGCCAAAAAAAGGAGACATCTCTTAACTTTGAAGATCTCCAATCCCAACTCTGCATCAACCAAGACCACCGCACCGCGTCGTCCACAACTCATTAGCGTAAGCTCCGGGAAAGTCCCTTTCATTTCCATGCTAATTAACTCCACAACGATAACTATCTGATCCACACCACGTCACACATGGGAAGGTCCCGCGATCTTCATGCCAACCACTCACTCGTTTCTCGGGCGGATATGCAACGCAACACTTACTCCTCCTCACGCGGGTTAATATCTACGGTTTTGTCGCACTAGCCCCCCATGCACTTATTAAACAAATTATTCGCGCGACGACACAATTAACACGCACGCCGCTACCTCGCTGCTGTTGCGGCTCGTTGTATGTGTTCAAACTTTAATTAACCACGGATTCTACGGTGTGCACTGTCTTTCGCCGCGACCGAACTGACTCTGCTCCGTTGGAGTTGCAGTTCCATGTGTGCTGGAATCCACCTCGAACTCCGCCGCACAACTTTAATGTTTTTACAACTCCATTCACCAACACAGCTGCAGCTCGTGAGTTTAAAATTTCCCTTGTTGTCTCGTCGCGTTCCATTCAGGGTTTCTGGACTAGTGTGTGAATGTTGCATTACCAGCTCAGAGAGCAATTACTTTAACATGACGAAGTAGTGAGTTGGGGTGACTTTGCTGTAACTAGTATTTTTTTTGGATAAACTAGTTGAATTACAAGAAGCGACAAGACTTGTTATACTTAAATTTAATGTCAAAATGTATGGTTGACCAAAGTCACCCCACTTCACGGGCCGCACTCTGCACACACAATTCCGCGAGTGGTGGCACAGTCCAACCCCACCTTAATCGATCGACTGGCTTCGGGAGGAATGTTCCGACGACTTTTTAGCAGTCCTAAACCTTATCTTATCTGTCCTTCTTTCAATACTGATAACACCGAAATGTTTATACACTTACCCATATCGAGGTTTTGTTATTCGTTGCACAACTATCACACGGTTCAGTGGCTCTTTAAACGCCTTTCGGAAGCTGCTGCCAGTCGCTGGAGGAGGAGGAGGAGTAGCAGGAAACCTTTCTCTCCTGTCGAAGGGGTTCACTTGAAACGATCAAATTTTCACCAAACTAAATCAACACAAATCCATTCAAATTCTTTTGCTCGACAAAGAAACCAATCTAATCCGCACTTTAACAAAACTTTTTCACAAAACAGCACGAGAAAACTAAAGAAAAATTAACAATTTCCAACCGTAAACAAACGCCAACGTCGGATGGCCATCACTTTGTGGGTGGGTGTGAAAACTCTTGCTTCGATGACGTTTTGCGTCCGTGCACGACCCGGTTGGGTTTGTCGGGTAGTGTCGGACGAGGCGATTGGAGAGATCTGGACTGACATCATTGCCGACAAAGCTGACGGGGGTTTGTTTGGGCAGTTTTAGTACAGTGGAGTGGGATTTTGGTGCGTTGAGGCTGAACCAAAAACACGCTCATTCAGAATGATAGATAGACTGATAATTTTGAAATAGGAGTGAAATATAAATTAAATTTTCAGTTAGCACCCTATAGAGCATTCTACGTGCGTATGTATTGCGTGTACGTACACGAAAATATAGTGAGGTTAAATTTTGTCACCCAGCAAAACCAAATGGTGCATACGATTTTTTCAGTTCGACTGCGATTACACAAAAAAGTGTTATCGTAGTTGAACTGAAAAAATCGTATGAAAAAGTGCGAAAACGAACTCAGCAAAGTGCGATTTTCAGTTACAGTGTATGTACAAGGTTTACCTCTTTTTACGAAATCTAAAATTAATCTTAAAAAAATATTAGTAATTTTGGATGAGCGTGTAAGGTTCTGTTTTGACAGAAGCGCTGTACTAAAATCCTTCGTCATTAATTCGCTCGCGCGAGATCAAAACAAGATTCAATATTTTGAAATTGCGTTGAAAAGTGATTTTGCAGAATGTCGCAAATATCTTCAAATTTATTGAAAACTACGCTTCAAAATGGCAAATTTAGCCCGGTTAAGGTAAGCTTATATTTTGTATTGTGTAATATCAATATTTTCAAGCAAACATGCATGAAATCTAAAAGATTTGCCGCGGAAAACCATTCTCAAAGGCTGTTATGAAATACTTTTTCTCCCTCCCCTTTTCCAAGGTCCACACGACATGTAAACACACGGCGGCAGCAACGGCCAGCCAGCCCCTGCAGAAGATCCGCGAGCGGCTCGAAAGTGGCCCCGGTTTCCAGGAGTTCGTGCAGAACCCGTCGTACAACCGGGAAGACTGGAGCGCCTACGAGGGCAAGTTGAAGCGCGAAAAGGGCGAGCAGGACCGGCTGCGGTTGCCGCCGTGGCTTAAAACGAAGATCCCAATGGGAAAGAACTTTAGCCGCATCAAGGACCAGCTGCGCGAGCTTAAGCTGGCCACCGTTTGCGAGGAGGCCAAATGTCCGAACATTGGCGAGTGTTGGGGCGGCGGAGAGCATGGCACTCAGACGGCGACGATTATGGTGAGTGTGGATGCTGTTGAAAATTTCATTTCACATTAATATGCTGTTGCTGATGGAGGGCTGACTAGTGATAAGAGGGAATTCACTTTTATTTTCGTTCAGAGGTTATCAGTGGGGATGATGCGTTGTTCTGTTATCAAGGACGCATTCTTGTTGTAATTTTTAATTTTATAATTTAAAGTTATTTCTCTTTCCTTTTTTCAAAATATTTTGCATCTGTAGTGTGTGCAAGAATTTTCTGCATAAAGTCTTGCATTGAATTATTCGTCTCCGGATTTAAAAGATTGTTTTTTTTTCTCAATTCTGGACCAATATTTGTAAAAAGCGAATACCTAAACATTTTGGCAGCTAAATGTTTTTACGAATTCCGGGACAACTGGTTAGTAAAATACCTTTTTTAAATGCTATTTTTTGATTTTAACACAACCCACGGTGTTGAAAGGTAGTTGAGAATGCCAACTATTGTTTAATATTTTAAGTTTTGTGAAAATGTCAAGAAAAAAAATACACTTTTTGTATCGGAATTTGCATGTAAAATAGTTCCAGCTGACATTATGAATCCACCCTTTTCTCGGAAACATTGTTTAAAAAGGCAAAAAGTAGAAAAATTAAATATTTTCAAAAAATACGTTTTTTTTATCTAAAATATGAACATAAAAAATAAAAACACATTTCCGGCAAAAAAATTAAAAAAATATACTGAGGAAATTGTTGAAAAATGAGTGACAAGTAAATGGTATATTCTTGATAACAAAAGTTTGGCTGAGTTTTTACAAAAAAAAATTTGCTGTTAAACTGCCAAATCGAAACACTTCATAAACGACATCTTCACCAAAAGTACAATCAGTAAAATATGTGGAATAAAATTGTGTACTTTGGCATAGTTTTCAGCAAAAAACAAAATTAAGTATTTCAAAAAAGGTTAGGCAATATTCCATTATAGTGACGTTGACACCTTTTCAAATATAAGAGATTTAGGAGTCATACTTGATTCTAAAATGATTTTCACTCAACACGACGAAATTAAAAGCAAAACAGTTCTATAACTACAGATATGTGCCCTTGTTATTAGATATTAAGCAACGATCTATGTACTGCCGCTCTAATCTAGTCCGTCCCATATGTATTTTGGTCATTTTTGAGATAAACATAGCAAAAGCATTGTTCTTACATGTACTTTGAGCCCACTTAATAAAAAAGTGATGTTTGTTCTGAAAATTCCAAAATAAAAATCGTTTTCGTGCTGTCCCATATGTAAAATAAAGGCAAGTCAGTTCCTTCTAAAGAAATGTCTCATGAATTGACTGAATGGACGTGGAACTATTTAAATGCCAAGGACTAAGTTTCTAGGAACCCGCAGAACTTAAGTAAAGATTATAAGTAGATCCTATTTGCAAGAATGTTTATAAATTTTGATGCGTAATATTTTAAACCATTTGTGTTTTTTTCATGCAAGGGACAACCATGAGAAAACAAGAAACTACATACCATTATGAGTAATAATGTAATAAAATAAGTTCTATTCAATCTTGAATGAACTGCCCTGGTCCTAGTTCTGGAAGAGGTTCTACTTCCGGTAAACGTAGATTGTGGATCACTAAATTTCAACGGTCCAGACGTTGAGACACGCATTCAAATATCTTTTGCCTCTGTAGTATTTTAGTCTCGTTTATGATTACTTTTTAATAGTTATGAACTTTACTATAATGAATAAATCTGAAATAAACATAAAATAACTTAATTTTATACTATTTGTGAAAAATACTTGGAAATTACCCAAACAAACCTTGAAATGACAGTTTAACTTCTGGTGAAAATGTTCAAGCCTACCTTGATATCATTGACTGACTTGCCTTTATTTATAGAATAATAAAGGCAAGTCAGTTCTAGTATGAAAATAACACAAATTTATCCCTAAATTTCAAATTTTATGAAACAAATTCATGTTAGAAATATTTGTTGAACTAATATTGAAATAATTGTATGAAAATTCAGCAAAACAAAATTGATTGGAAATGTGAAAAATGGTGCAACATTTTTTGGCCTTCTCACGTCGTTGTCTCAGCATCCACTTTTTACATATGGGACGGACTAGATTAGAGCGGCAGTGTAGTCTACGTATGACGAATGAACAGATAAATAAAAATGTAAGCATTTGATATTGATGATTAAATTTAAGAGTATAGCAAAATGCTTAATAAATTTACTTTTAATATGTTACTTTTACACGTTTTTCTTCACGCTATAGCAATAATGTGCAATTTGTTGTGGTTTATTTCAATAAATTTATCAGATATTTTAAAATAAAAATGAACAAAATTCACATTGCATAATCTATGCTTGTTATATTTATTACCGTAATCATAGAGGATTTTTTTTGATAAGGTGTGTAAATTTCATATTTCCTTAGTTAAAATTACATCTAGGATTGGGTACATCTCTTCTGCCACAATAGATTGTAATTTTGTCTCAGAAAATATGGGGAAAGGCTTATCACTCGAAAGTTGGACTTAATCAATTGGTTTATTTAATTTTTTTATGTTTGGTTTTTCAGCAAAGTTGCATGCAATAATTACGGTAATTCAGGAAAAACACGTTACATTAATGAAGAAAAAAAAACTTTTTCAATTTTACTTACAAATAGAATAAAAAAAATGGAAAATCTTTTTTTACATAGAGTATTCTATTTTTTTTTGTTTTTCGGAATGATCGTAAAATTTTCTAAATTTTAAACTGTTTATCGTTCCAGCTAATGGGCGACACGTGCACCCGCGGATGTCGCTTTTGCAGCGTCAAAACCGCCCGCGCTCCTCCCCCGCTGGATCCGGACGAGCCAAAGAAAACCGCCAGCGCCATCGCATCCTGGGGGCTGGACTACATCGTACTAACATCCGTAGACCGAGACGACTTGCCCGACGGAGGCTCAAATCACATCGCCGAGACCATTCGCGAAATCAAGCGCCAGAATCCGCGCATTTTCGTCGAATGTCTGGCGCCGGACTTCCGGGGCAATCTGGACTGCATCCGGACGGTGGCCGCGTCCGGGCTGGACGTTTACGCGCACAACATCGAAACGGTGGAATCGCTCACGCCGTTTGTGAGGGATCGCCGCGCCGAGTACCGACAGAGCTTGCAGTGTTTGGCCAGCGTGAAGGAAATCAACCCGAACATGGTTACGAAGACGTCGATTATGCTGGGGTTGGGAGAAACGGACGAACAAGTTGAGCAGACGATGAAGGGTAAGCTTTGAATGTTGATTGAATGCGATGGAGTTGCATGGTCACTTACAAGTCTTTCCGATTTACAGATCTGCGCGCCGTCGGAGTCGACTGCCTAACCCTGGGTCAGTACATGCAACCGACGAAGCGCCACCTAAAGGTCATCGAGTACGTGACGCCGGAAAAGTTTAAACACTGGGAGACCCGGGGCAACGAACTGGGCTTCCTGTACACGGCCAGTGGTCCCCTCGTGCGCAGTTCCTACAAGGCAGGCGAATTTTTCATCACGAGCATTCTCAAGAATCGTGCTGCCGCCGCCGCTGAAGAGGCTACGGCCACCAAGCCGAGCGAGTGAAAAGCGAGCACCGTCTAGAAAGGAGGTGTTGGTGTCGTTTTAAGGAAACGACAAAGCAAGAGAAAAAAATGATATTCATATTTTTAGCCACCCATGGGGGCGGAGAGCTTTTTTGTTGTTGATGTGCACTTTTGCTTTCTTTGGGGGCGCGCAGCGCTGTTTTCGCAAGGAAGCAAACGTGTAATTGTATGTAAATAAACGTTGAAAGTAAATGTGAATAAAGAAAATGCGATAAAAAGGCACAGCGCAAACCTGTATGTGTGTTTATTTTCTTACATGGCTCGTCAACATGTGCGTCACCGACAGCTTAGTCTGCGTTCCTTAATGTTTGTTTTTCTGGGTTTTAAGCAGAAGCAACAGTTTTTTGTTGGATCCTTGATTGATTTGATTACGTTTTTCTTTTTCACCGCGAATGGGCTTCAGTAAACTTTAGCAAATCGAGGCTAGAGTCTGCTTATGGTGGACACTTTATTTTAAATTTCAAACCCTCCCTTTTCCAACTTTGTGGACAATTGTTTATACAAAAAAAGTATGGATTGTAAACAATCTAAAAAAATAGCTCAAATTACAGATAAATGCTGAGTCATCTTAAGAAACCACGCGGCTCCATTCAATCTCCATTTCTCGACTTTTTTATTAGGTCCTATAAACAAATGTAAACCTTGAGTGTATCCCTTTCACCAGGGTAGGTAAACCATCACCATCGCACTATCATTGATGCATATTTCGGTGCGTTCCTCGTCTTTTTAAATTTCTCTTCTCTTTCGCAGCCGAGTGATGGTCGGCTTGCTATCGCGAATATCGAAAGCCCAACGAACCGACGAGAAATACCGTATCGCTGGCTCCGATGGAACTATCGTTCCATCCGGAGAGACACGCACACGAAATTGCTGTATACATACACTGGAGCTCACGCACACAAATGAACTCATTTCTACAGAGCTTACGGGCGAGAGAATTTCACGATTGCTCTTTCTCTTGCTTTTTGAGCGAGGGGACTGGCCGTGTGAGAGATTTTTTTCCGTCTTACGCATCGGTTTGTTCGTTGCTCGCTATTTCATCGGCGTCGTTTTCGCTTCGCTCTCTTGATGCAGTTTTGGGAGAGCGCCGAAAATTTGATGATTTGAGCGAGGGACGATATTTAAAAGCCCTCGCCCTCGGCGAGGAAACGAGAAAATACCATCCCTGCCTTTCACACCGTATGTCAATGTCCATCGGAGTAAGCGGGATACACTCAATGTTTACATTTCTGGAGTTTTCTTTTTTAAAAAGGTCCAATAACGGTTAATTTCCAGTTTTTGCTTTTTGGGTGTTTTTGAAACCGCCTTGAGTCAGGGGTATTGAAAAACACCCAAAAAGCAAATTTGGTTTATTGGACCTTTTCAAAAAAAAAAAAAAAAAACTCCAGATTTGTTTAAAAAAATCTAGATTTCTTATAGGAAGCGCTTGTTTTCTTAACATTAGAGGAGGGCAAAACCGCTCTTTTTTAGGAGCCGCTCATTTTCGTTCGCTCTTTGAAAAGAACCGCTCTTTTGAACGGCTCATTCGCTCTTTTGAAAAATTTGGATGAAAAGGATTTTTTCAAGAATCGTGTGATTTGATAAGTTATTTCACATTGGACTTTTATAAATTAGGCCGCACCAAATATTTTTTGAAGTTTATGTCCCTCAACTCTGACCAACGTCGTAAAAAAAATAGCAAGCCATGGTATACATATTTTAATGAAAAAGAGTTTTAAAATGCATTTTAAACTTCCTCGGTTGTATTGCAATCATTAGTTTTCAAAGTATCGCATTACTTTTGCATTACTGTGCAACGGAATTTCTGAAAATGCTTTTTAATTTGTTTTCAGTTGATCAGACTTCTATTTCCATAAAAATTTGGATGTTTTCTGAAAAAATATTGTTTTGCCCCCTGATTTTTCGGACCGATTTTGAAGGGGTGGGGTGACATAAACTTTGAAAAATATTTGTAGCGGTCATATATGCTAAAAAAATAAAACTGAAAACGAGAAGATGCTCTTGAGACCCAAAAGGTCTTGGTGGTCTCTATGTCAAGATTTCTACTCAAAACTAAATATTCGAGTTATTGAATGGCATCCAAACTTAAATTGCTATTAATTTTTAAATTGCGTTTGTTTCTGCAAGAATTGAACTAATGCTGATATTTTATTTGGAGAAAATATTCTGTGAACTCTTCTCTACATTCTGATTTAATCGCATAAAATGATTATTTTTTATACAAAATCTCTCAAATAATCAGTAGATTTTTGGTAATATTAGACAGGTTATACTATTTAAAATGCTCAAATTTGTATTCCGGTATTAGTTGAATGTACACTCAGATGTACTATGAAAAGTTTATTTCATTTCGTTTAGAAAATCATTTACTTTTGGGATTAATTTTTATAAGCATTGACATTTTTGAAATTGCAGCAAATTAATTTTATAACAAAAATCATGCCATATTGAAACGGTTCTTTCAAAAGTTTAAAAAAGAACCGCGGTTCTTTTTTTGTGAGCCACGGTTCGTTCGCTCTTTTCAGTGAACCGGCTCTTTGAGCGGTTCGCTCTTTTTCTGCCCATCTCTACTTAACTTGATTTCATGGCATTTAATCCGGAATTGAGTTATTTTTTTCAGGATAAATATTAAAAAAATAATTCTGTCAACAGTTTCCCAAAAAAGTGTCTACGTAGTTTATGGATGGTCCTCTAAAAATCTCTAAAAAACCAACAACTTTGCCCAAGGCAACAAATTGATCAGAAATACTCCTCTCTAATATTTATGGCACATTCCCGGGCTGGTATTAGATTGAAACTTTCAGCGTTTGTTTGTCTATACATTAGATGAACTTATGCCAAATATGAGCCCTCTATGACAAAGGGAAGTGGGGTAAAACGGGCTTTGAAGTTTGAGGTCGAAAAAACATTAAAAATCTTTAAATTGCTCGCATTTCCGTAAAACTTCTTCAATTCCAACTCTCTTAGATGCACTCGAAAGGTCTTTTGAAGCACTTCAAAATGTGCCATAGACATTAGACATCCAGGATTCGTTTAATTTTTTCTTATAGCTTTTGCAAATTATTGTTAAAAATTGATTTTTTTAAAACCTTGATATCTTTTTTCCAACAGCCTCCAACACCCATACTCCCTTAGGTCAAAAGATAGGTAATTTCATGGACTATAAGCCTTCGGAAATAACTTTTTGGCCAATCGCAGTTTTTCTCGTAGTTTTTCGATTTTTCTATAACAAACATTTTACAACGTTAGTTTTTGCCCTGCAGGCCGTCATAGCGGCACATATTGGTCTCAATTTTCGAAATCCTCGGACAATTTCACGTAAGTTAGAAGTATTAGAGTTGTAAATTTGATTGAAAAAAATGCCATTTAAAATGAATTCAAATATTTTTTAACATTTTGTCGGATTAGGGGTAAAACAGATTCGCCTACTTAATACGGCATTTGATTTGATCACAAGGTAAATTAGATCTATTTCTTTTTTTGAAAATGTTTTATTTAATTATTTTTGAAGTCAAATTTACAACTCCAATACTTCTAACTTACGTGAAATTGTCCGAGGATTCCGAATATGACAAAATTGAGACCAATATGTGCCGCCATGACGGCCTACAGGGCAAAAACTAACGTTGTAAAATGTTTGTTATAGAAAAATCGAAAAACTATGAGAAAAACTGCGATTGGCCAAAAAGTTATTTCCGAAGGCCATGAAATTACCTATCTTTTGACCTATGGGAGTATGGGTGTTGGAGGCTGTTGGAAAAAGATGTTAAGGTTAAAAAAAAATCCATTTTTAACAATAATTTGCAAAGGCTATGAGAAAAATCAAACCAATCCTGGATGTCTATGGCACATTTTGAAGTGCTCCAAAAGACCTTTCGAATGCATCTGAGAGAGTTGGAATTGAAGAAGTTTTACGGAAATGCGAGCAATTTAAAGATTTTTAATGTTTTTTTGAACTCAAACTTCAAAGCCCGTTTTACCCCACTTTCCTTTGTCGTAGGGGGCTCATATTTGGCATGAGTTCATCTCATGCATAGACAAACAAACGCTGAAAGTTTCATCCAAATCGGAGCACCTCGATACGACCTCTAGAACAAACCAAGCAATATTTACAAATACTGCCTCTTAAGAAAAGCCAATAAACGCTTTTTTATTATTTTTTTACTGGTTTACGAGGTTACCTATTTTGAAAAAAAAAAGTCCAAATTTATTGAAAATATTCGATTTCCAAGTAAATTGTTAATTAACAACAGTGATTTAAAACGTTTCAAAAGTGATATTGTTGAAACCATTTCTCATTACGACCTTCAACATTATGCTTCCTTTACCGGTCGTACTAATCCTGACAAGTTTCGGGTATCAACTCTAAAAAACCAGGCGTCGCCATGAATATAAAAGAATATGATTCAACGGAGGCGCATGGTTTTTTAGAATTTTATTATTCCCAAATTTGTTAGGAATAGAATTTGCCGGAAATCAATTTTGATATTATTGTGTTGATGACATTAGAAATTTAGAGATGTATATAGTAGGTATGTACACAATTTAAAAATCAGTTCTCTAATAAAATCTCTCCTTCCATTATTTTTATATGAGACATCTCTTCAATCCTAATTGAACTTTAATGATGTTGTTACTAATTTCTTGCTGTTTTATTCTGGTTATACATCTCACGACGACCACACGTAGCGTGCGTGGGACCGGATTGCCGGAAGCTTATGCGCATGCGACCCCTACACACACATTCTCGCTCATACAAAGCATTCCGTCGGATGTACTTCGTGTGAAGCATAACATTAGGAGGTGTGCGGTATTGTCGGTTGCGCCTCAAAGTTCGCTTTCCACTGAACAGCGCCATATGAAACTTTGAGGAAATCTTTCGGACAAAACGTGCAATATCAACCTGCCGAGCGAATCCCTCGACGGCGGCGGCCACCGCAAAATCGAACAAGTTGTTCCCGATAACGGACGGTGTGTGCTTTTTGGGGGACGGCTCAGACGGCTTCGGGAGAGGCGAAAGCTCGCACACCGTTATCAGCTGCTCGTCGTCGCCGTCTTCTGAACCCACGTCGTCACAGAGGAAAATCCGAGTGAAAAGTTGGATTTTCCTTTTTGCGGAGAAAGGTTTTTCCGGATTTACGCAGTGAAGTCGCGTTTGGTTTTTTGGGGGGTTTTCGCGAACGGGTTCGGAACATCCGGATCGTCCGGGTAAGTACGGTGAGGCGTTGGACATCTGGAACCAACGCGCTGCGAGTCCAAATGGAGAAAAGTGCTTAATATTTTATCACCTGTCCTGGTGGGGGTCAAATTTCGACCACGACCTTTGCTTCCATATGGTGTTCCCCTCAGCAGGGAGCAGAAATGCCCAGCGTCAGAAGGATGATCCTGGGCCACGTAATGTCCGGGCTGTGCAGCAAGATGAACCGGACTAAGCAGCTTCCGGCGGACCTGATGGAGACCCCGCTGAACCGATGTCTGAACACGTTCGATATCACGCTGCTGGGTAAGTGCACCTTGAACTATTTTTCATCATTCCTTAGTGGGGCATCGAAGAAAAAGGAAAACTTTGTTTTCCATGAATTCAGAGTGATTTATGTCGCCTTGTGAAGGAGGGAGTCCTTGAAAAGAAGAAAAAGAGGGCCACTTGGGAAGTGTTTTGACTGCAAACAGCATAGTTTCATGCTCTACAGGATGTAGTAACGTCAGACTTCTCCCCCACCCCTTCTCTATTACGGTCATTGATTGAAACAGATTGGGGCGCAGATTTGGCTTCACTATTAGTTTTTTTTTCGAAGGCGATGTCATGCATAATTCAGCAAATGTGCTGTCCTGCTGATTTCGGTGAATAACTTGAGAAATGGAGATTATTTCACGGTCAGTCTCTCCCTGCCAGGATGAACGACACAGCGTGGTGTGTTTTTTCCCCTGCTGTCTTTTCATGTGAAATTTAGATCTCATTCGTTCGCAGGAAAGCTACATGAATGATATCGAGAATTGAATTATGAAGATTTATTCATCTTATTACGCTTCAATTTGGGGATGTTTTTCTTCGCAATACTCATCTGCAGTAAAATATAGGGTTATAGAAGATACTTTGTATACGTAGCTTCTAGGATCAAATCAATTTCTTTCGACTTTATTAAAGCATTGGAACAGTAGAAAAAATCTAAAGTTGAGCCCAAAATTGATCATTCACCCTACTTTCGTTGTAACGTGAGAATGAGGCATAATTTATGCACTAGGTAGGAAACATGCAATGTTGTCAAAAACGTAATTTTCTCAGCTTATTCTGCATTATCATTCCAACTCCCAAGCCCTCAAAAAAGTTGGAACGGTAACATTAACTCGTTGGTTCTCGAGCATAACTGAACCAATCGGGTCGATTCTTGTTCTAGTAATTTGTAAGGATGTCTAAATAATCCTAGAACTTTGCAGGACTCAAACATCGTTCCAAACTTTTTTTTCGCGTGTAAAAAAAATTGCCACAAAATCTGCGAAAAAAAAAGTCGCAAAATTACAGATTTGGCCAAATTGAGTTCTGCAATATTTTAGGATCACCTAGACATCCTTACAACTCACTGGAAAAAAAATCATTCCGATTGATTCAGTTACGCCCGAGAATCAGCGAGTTGAAGTTACCGTTCCAACTTTTTTAAGAGGCTTGGGCGTTCGTGTAAGTTGGACATGCGTTGGGTGATCCAGTGTTAATTTACTTTTATGCAAATAATTGTTCGGCTAGAACAGTGATTCTCAACCTTTATTGATCCATTCCCCCCTTGGCTGAATTTCAGGAACATCATTCCCCCCCAACTAATGGGTATCATTGCACAAATGTCATAATTTTGGTATTAATGTTTGCAGAAACTTTAAATTTTTCACAACATTTCATTTTTTCTTCACTCGCAACAATTTACACATACTTGCAGCATTTTTAAAATGCATTTTCATTATCTGTTCATATTTAATGGAATGCAAAAGCTCACGAAAAATCTTTTTATTATAATCTTTTTATAAATGTTCCTGTATGTTGCAATATTATAAACACTAACAGTTTTAGTTTTTATCAATCACAGACAGAAATCATGACTGATATTTTATTTAAAGAAAAAGACAAAATAGACTTCATATAACTTTTACAAAAACTAATATTTGATGAACTTTTTAAACTTTTTTGAATTTTAGGTTTTGTTAGCTATATTTTTGAAACACCTGCAAAGATAAAATAAAATAAAAATTGCTGTTGTATTTTATCACGGAAATTCCCATACATTTAAAATATATTGTGAACTTCACAGGTTATTTAAATACAACCAAAGATTTATATTTTTTACAAATACGCATTGGATTTCTATTACATCGTCATTCCTCCCCAAGAATGGCCAAATTCCCCTCCAGGGGGGAATTCCTCACCGGTTGAGAAACACTGGGCTAGAAGCTCGATTTTTTTGTTCTTCTTTAAAACCACCATGGGCTTCCATAAACATAATTTTTTCATTCATCAAATCACCATGCGTCTCCATTGAAATTCCGAAATCAGGGGGACCAAAATAAATCTCGTGATGTCTAGCCATGAATTGTTAAAAAAATACAATAACGCATTGCAGGAATCGGCCACATGGTGGGCGCCGGCATCTACGTCCTAACCGGAACCGTTGCCCGCGAGATGGCCGGCCCCGGAATCGTGCTGTCGTTCATCCTGGCCGGCATGGTTTCGATGCTGGCAGCGCTGTGCTACGCCGAGTTCGGAACGCGGGGTAAGGATTGGTTGTGAGTTTGATGGTTTAAAGTTAAATAAATTCTAATCCATTTCAGTTCCCAAGGCCGGCTCGGCCTACGTCTACACGTACGTATCGATTGGTGAGTTCTGGGCGTTCGTCATCGGTTGGAACATCCTGCTGGAGCACATGCTGGGGGCGGCTTCGGTGGCACGTGCCTGGAGTGGTTACGTCGATTCGATGCTGGGCAACATTGTGGCAAACACAACGATGGAGATTACCGGCGAGATGCACGAGCAGCTGCTGGCCAAATATCCGGACTTTCTGGCGTTTGGCGTTTGCATGAGCTATGCGATTGCGTTGGCGACTGGAGTTAAGGCTACGGCCATGATTAATAGTATTTTGACCACGGTGAACGTAATCGTGATGGCTCTGGTGGTTGGGCTGGGCTTTTGGTACGCTGATGCTGGAAATTGGTCACTGCCCGAGCAGGGATTTTTGCCGTATGGATTTGGAGGAGTTTTGGCGGGAGCGGCCACGTGTTTTTACGCGTTCGTTGGCTTTGACAGCATTGCTACTTCCGGTGAAGAGGCAAAGAATCCAAGCGTATCCATTCCACTGGCCACGATTCTTTCGTTGTGTGCCGTAACCATTGGGTACGTCCTGGTGAGTGCAGCTTTGACGTTGATGATACCGTACAACGAAATCAATCCGGCAGCTGCTCTTCCGGATGCCTTTGGGACACGTGGTATTGCGTGGGCCAAGTACGCGATTTCAACGGGAGCTATTTGTGGAATGACCACAACTCTGCTTGGATCTCTGTTTGCTCTGCCGCGATGTCTGTACGCCATGGCCAGTGATGGATTGTTGTTTTCCTGCTTTGGAAAGGTCAATACCAAGACACAGGTTCCCTTGTTGAATCTGGCGGTTTCGGGGCTATGTTCAGCTCTGTTGGCACTCCTGTTTGATCTAGAAAAGCTCGTGGAGTTCATGTCCATTGGAACCCTCATGGCGTACACCATCGTCAGTGCCAGTGTAATTGTCCTTCGCTACAGACCGATAGCCGTGGAGGAGACTGTCCACCTCGCTCCGGATACTCCGGGAACGGACGAAGAAGAAGGCGCTTCCTCTTCTTCCCAATCGAGTGCCATTGATCCGTCTTCACCGACCAGTGAAATGATTGAAATAGCCCTAGCAGGACGTCTGCGTCCTCAGTTCCGCTGGTTAGAGCCGGTTCTCGGACGTTGCGAGCCTGGAGTGGCCTGTTCCGGGGCAGTACTCCTGTTCTGTGTGCTTAGCGTAGCGATTTGCTTTCAACTACAGGCTTCCTGGGATGACCTTTACAACGGCGTTTGGTGGGCTCTTGGCCTCTATGGATTCCTGCTATTCTGCCTAGTCGCATGTATCGTAGTAATTTCGGCCCACCACCAAAACACCCGTGGACTCCAGTTCAAGGTCCCACTGGTTCCGTACATCCCGGCGCTGAGCATCTTCTGCAACATCGAACTCATGGTCCATCTTAGCTTCCTGACGTGGCTGCGGTTCTTCATTTGGCTTTCGATCGGAATGCTGGTGTACTTCCTGTACGGAATCCACAACAGCAAGGAAGGTGAACTAGGCGTAACCTCCTATTCAATGTTAATGTCCACCCAGGAGGCGATCCGGGGCTGGGGCGCAACACACTCGGCCGGACTGACCGGTGGAACGCGAGTCACGGTGACCAAGATCGTAAAGGGTCGCGTTAGCCGGAAGAGTGTCGACAAGCAAGCCATCATCGACGACGACGATGATGACTCCTAAACTGCAACTAACAAGCAATTTCTGGATAGTATTCATGAGGAATTTTACGTTCTATACGCTTCAGGTGGCACAATTAGCCGAACGTTTTCGGTTTACAGATATTCAAGGCAACTAACTTTATAAAGCTTCCACTTTGGAAAACGACAACATCCTTGCACAATAATTTTTTTCTCTCGAATCAATCCACAACAAATAATCTACCATGAAAACCATGAAGATAATCTGAAAACCAATCACTTGCATCAAATTCGGTTAAACTGTTTAATCCAGTTTGAGCTCAGTTAGATTTATTTTTATATTACCGTTAGACCTGTTAGTACCTGTTCCCGAAGACATTTCCGTCTCCATTAAAACAAAATATATTAACATTATTTTTATAGAGAGAATTCGATTCTTCATTGTGCTCTTAATAAGTTGGGATACAAATAGAAGTTTATTTTAGAAATATTTACCTTCTACATATGATAGACTAAAAGTGTAGAAACCAACAACATTAACAATAATCTAGCAACAAATACACTTCTGCGGAAAATATGCTAACAATAACACTAACAATCTGTATTGAGCAGCTTTTCGTGGGTCATTTTCTGTCGACTATTGGTCTACACACTCGATAGCTAAATGATAAAGAGTACATTATTCATATTACAAATATTATATACACAATCACACACAAGTCACACAAATATACATATATTTATAACACGTAAGTACTAGCATAACTAACATCACACATACCACATAAAATATTAAAAACAATACGTATTGTAACCAAAAGAACACAAACAAATAACCCAGCGACACAAAAATTTGGTGGAAATTGGAAAGTTGAACATGAGAAAAAAGCGACAGATCAATTAGTAGTGAATATACAATATTCTTTTAACAAATTCGTATTTTCAATATAACAGCTGATGGTGTGAACCTCTACTCACGACGATCAACTTGAAGTTTGTTAGGCACACCATACACGAAACACAAGAATGAAAATAAAAAGATACAGATCATTAATGTACTACCGCTACATATTGTATATCAACAGATGTAACTGAAGTAACACAATAAAAACGCTATCCTTTCTGTATAAAAGAAGTTTTCTTTCAAGTTATTCGTTAACCTTTTGCTCAAATTAGGTCATTGGGTGTAGTATTTATAGCTCAGAAACGTTTTTGAGCTATAAATTGACGGGAGACTTCAACGTCATAACGGCAGCTAGCGACGAACTTATATGTGAAATTAATACTACACTCACGGCGTGTTTTCTAGAACAACCTTATCAGGAAAAAAATAGTCATCGCCACTTTCAAATGTGTCTCAGCTTTCCAATGCTTCTAAAAGCGAAATGTTTCATCGGGAAATTTCTGAGATATCTCTATTTTTAGTTTTTTGGTTTTAAATTCCTTTATTATTTATTGGAAACTTTAAACTAACAGTTCAGAAAACTTATCAAATGATGAGTTTCATGAGTCATTTACTCATCAAAATGTTTGCACATTTTGATGAGTAAGACAAGAAACAACTTTGTTGGAGGTTGCAAACCGCTAAACATTTTGAAAATTATGTTTTGTCTATGTTTTTGAATGTATGGGATTTATTCAGAAATTAAAATCATAAAACAGTGTAAAAATGTTTTTTTTTACAAGAATTATTTGATAATTACAAATCTTTTGTGTACAAATATCACGTGTCTACTCTGATTTAGCTTGTTCAACCGAAACTTTGGCAGGTTTGTGATTGTTTAATGGTATTTTTGAATTTTAATGAATAAATTTGATTTTTTCTTAAGCAAACATTAACCAGGAACAAAAATACAAATATGATTTGAAATCGAAAATGTACTACATATTACTGTAGCAAGCTTCAAAAGTCATATTTTCATGAGTATAAAATAAAGATAAAATTTTATAAAATGTTTTCTGTAGAAAATGCAATTAAAAGTAGCAATAAAACTCGAGTCTTCCAATTCAGAATTCTGAAAACACCGTCACAAACATTTATTTTTGTTTGAACAAAAATTAAATAGTATTTGACAAAAAAAAATCTAACATAAACTTTCTTTCTAAACTATTTGAACAAAAATCAAGACATATATATTTTTTAAGATGAGATTGAAGATGAGAGTCTTATAAACTTCTAAAATATTGCTAATTCCTTGATCATTTAATGCAAAATAAACTGAAACAATCATTTCATACTAATGAAAAGTATTTCTCCTAAAGCTAGCAACTGTAATTTGCAGTATAATTTCGAGTATAAAACATGTTTTTTATTCATGCAACTAGTTAGTGTTTGATTAAGGAAATATGATATTTATTCATAAAAATCTTGTAATTCTCTATCAATCTCAAACCTGTAGAAATTTCGGTTGTATCAGCTAATTAAAAGCTGAATCAGAGCAGACCGGTGTTAATTGTACACAACAATTATGTAATAATCTAGTTGTTCTTGTTAAAATAATATTTCAAGACGTTTTTATTATTTTATTATTTGAATAAATCCCACATATTCAAAAAAATCGGTTAAAACAAAATTTTCAAAATGTTTAGCAGTTTGCAACCTTCTACAAAGTTGTTTCTTGTCTTATTTTGCACATTTTGGTCAGTAAAATACACATGAAACACATCATTTGACAAGTTTCCTGGACTGTTATTTAAAAGTTTCCAATAAATGATCAAGGATTTTAAAAGAAAAAACTTAAAATTGAGATATCTCAGAAATTTCCCGATGAAACATTTCGCTCCTAGAAGCATTGGAAAGCTGAGAAAATTTCCTATAAGACACTTTTGAAAGTAGTGATGACTATTTTTTCTCCTTAAGGTTGCCCAGAAAACACGCCGTGCACTCAAACCCCGTTGGTTTGACACCAACTGTTGTCAAACGAACGGGGTCACTTTTTGGGTCTAATTATTTCGGCAATTTTGAGTCCGATCGGACAACTTTTTTTCGAATCATGCTGTTTCGTGGGGAATTGCTGTATAAGTGCTATCCAGTTTAAAATTTCATGAACTCATTTGCTTAAATATTGAGATTTTGATGAAATACTTAATTATTTTTTGTCCTGAAGCAATACGATCGCATCAGAATGATAATTATTTCTGATAGCTGCAATATGCAACTCGTTGAAAAACTATTTTTTTACCATTAAGGAGACCGAAACGAGTCGTTGAATAAATTATTTTGCAACCTGCAAAAAAAAAAACATTAAAATTAAGATTGAACAAGTAAAAATTGTATGTTCTGTGAGTTTCATGTCTTTGTTATGCATACCATGGAATTCTACACATACAATGCGCACGCCAAAGTTACGACGTATACGACATGAACGCACATAGTATTGGTGAATTCTCGTTCAAAATAATAATAAACTCCAACAACAAATTCCCCTTAAAATTCAACCTGTAGTCACAATCATAACAAAGAAACGTCATTTTTCGCAACATTATATATATCATTCGGTGCGCGTAGTTTGTACCATTCTGGAATAATCTTTCCAAATTAAACAGCAACATCCGAAATGATTGCCGGTGGTCATGGAGATCCTAATCCGAACAGCTCGTGGCTAGACTCGCGGGGCTTGTGGCTGGCGTACATACTTGGTATTCTAATCTTCCACATCGTACTGCTGGCTTTGCCATTCATTAATATTCCTTACGCTTGGACTATCACGAACATCACACATAATTTGGTATGTTTAGACCTGAGGTGGTTGTTTGTGTTGTTCTGTAATTATTATTAAGGTTTCTTTGATTACCATCAATTGCAGGCACATCTCTACTTCTTACACTCGATAAAGGGCGCCCCTTGGATGAGTATTGATACTGGGGATTCACGGAAGTATACTCACTGGGAACAGATTAACCATGGAGTTCAATTCACCGCCACCAGGAAATTTTTGACGGCGGCTCCGATTATTTTGTAAGTCTTCTTATTTGTTTTATGAAGTAATGAGAAAATGATAAATCTTTTAAATACTTTCAGATTTCTTCTGACTTGTCTTTACACCAGAAACGACATTGATCACTTTATCGCAAACTTCATCTCGCTGGTGGTTGTACTTGTCCCGAAGTTACCCCAGTTTCATGGAGTTCGACTGTTCGGCATTAACAAATATTAGACCAAGGTTTTGGGAAAAAATATCAACCGAAATATTCTGAACAACAGCTCATAATGTATGTAACCCCACGTTGTAGCTGAAAGCATTTGGTGGGACACTCTACTGATTATTGTATACAAGGAAGGAGAATAGCGCGCTGGTTTGAAAATAGCGATCAGGAATGTTAATTTTAGATAAAAACAGAGAACATTGATCAGGATTTTGTAGTTGTGTTTTGAACGAAGACTGGTTTGGGATAATATCCTGGGCTTAAAAGGCATATAAAAATAGTGTTAGGCATGGGATGACTTATACAATTGTGAGATTGATGTATGAATGTTAGCTGAAATTGTACTATTGAGGACAAATAAATATGTGGATGTTCAAACCTATTTCTAGATTGTTTAATAACATTTAAAATAAACGAAAAGTGCCTGCCAATTCTCAATTTATAAACTACGAGAACTGCACTTATTATCCATAAAGACTTTGGGGGGATAGAAAAAAAAATTGGAACTTAAAAAACTCAAAAATTTTTTTTTCGTTATCTTATGTTGGGTTGTTTAGTATTTATTTGGAAATGTAAAAAGGCATAAACCACTCGGGTTTGATCAAATATCAGGTTACCGGGCTCAAATATAAGAAACTTTAAAACAAACTGAAGACACTTCGGCTAATCGAATTTCGAATAATCAAACCTCCGTATAGAATTAAAAACAATCTTATTTCAAGCCCAATTTACATTTTTTTTAAATAACACAGAATGCAAAATACATTGTACACAGCAAATAATGTAGCAATCCAGCATTGCTTGCCTTATGAAATTTGATGTAATATTACACTCTTAAATATGTAGCTCATAGACTAATAAGTCTATGATGTAGCCCATCAGTATATGGTAAACCTACTTAGTCGAAATGTCAAGCTCATATTCTTTCCATTCTTCATCGGTCTATTAGCCGAACGGGCTAAGGCGTCAATTCTCAATGTTGGTGCTGGGATTACGTCTTGTGTCTTTTTTACAAAGGTGATTTGCATGCGACTTTGCCATGCTGTGATAACAGTCATGCTACCGTATTTTTTTAAATATCAATAAAAGCTTGTCCCAACACTTAAAACTTGTAAAAAAGCTTAAAAACGCTATACGTGTATTTATTTTAAAATCAATAATTGATCAATTTAAAAAATATCAAAAATCAAATTATTCGCTCTACAGCATTGCCTTGGCGTTCTCGATTGCGAGATTCCTACTTGAAACTAGGTGTCCGAAGGCTTGATTGTTGAGGCAATTGCAAACCTGTTAGCTTCCATCCACCCCGGGATTCAAACTGGCTGCCTTTGGATTGTTAGTCCAACTGTCTACCAGCGACTCCACCGAGACAGGACCCAGGGAGACGACTCCTACACCTGGACTGAGCTAACGACCTGACCTTTTGTTTAGGTTAGTCCGGGGCCAACATTTACTTCCCTGTCAGACGGAAGGCGTGATCAGACAAATCTCGTCTCGAAAAATGCCGTGCCGTACTTAAACACTTAGGAGCCCAGGGCGGCGAAGTCCTTGTAGTTAAAAGGAAAACACTAGTGGTTGGTACTAGCAATGGTGGTCGACAGCTATACCTTCAATAAACATCGTTAACCCTTCACAATGGCAATAAATCACGCAATGAACGAAATAGATGATAATAACTAATAATCAAATAACTTAATAATATATGATAGAAGATGTTAGATGAATGAAAAAAAAAAACATATTTCGAGTAATAACACAATAAGAAATGAGAACTTATCACGAGACCAAAACTGTCAAATTAATTTGGATGTTGCCAAAATCTGATGGATCTTTGGTTTAATAAAACCAATAATATTTTATTTATTTTTTGATAATAGCATTACTCTGGAGTTTGATTTTAAAAGGTCCTATAAATATAGGAATTCATTCCCATAGCCAACCAACCATTTTTTATTTTTGTACTGTACCCCCATAAATACTCGGCATTTTTTTCTGTTGCGTGAAATCTGAGTGTGTGCATTTCGTTATACTTTTTGTTTCAAACATTCCCAAAAAGTACCAGAAATTTTAAATTTTTATGATTGCCTCTCCCTCGCCATTGATTGGGGGACAAAAACTTTAAATAAAATTATTACAATCGTAATTGTAATTTAGAAATAAAGCAAATTTCTCAAAGTTTGGTTATATTCCACCGTTTGCATAAGTCTACACTATGCTGCCAGCCTGTCACCAACATATCCTGTCAACATAAAGTCTCCCTCACTCACACCAGCTCGCGGGCATTTCTTTGTTTTCATTTTCGCCCCATCATTGCGTGGTGGTTATGGAGCAATTCCATGCCAAATAGGGAATCGGTTGTACCCGACCCTCTCCGATTTCAATGAAACTTTGTAGACATGTTATCCTTCGCTTATATAAGCCATTTTTGTGTATATGGAGCCAGTTCCACTCGATAATGACATTTGAGAAGGGCGTAAGTGTTTTAAATATTTTTGTAATTCGGAATTTAAATATTTCTGTATTTCGAAGCCGTTGCATCGTATCAAAAAGTGGTCAAAGACAAACTTGTAGGAAATTTGACGGGCTTTTCGATAAAAATACACTGAAAGAAAAAAACACCCAACTTTTGTGAGATTTTTTGATTTTTAAGTTTAAACGTCAAATTTGAGGGGAAGCCCACGATTTTTTTTCGTTCAAAATTTTTGTGAAGATAGCCTAAGATGTTACAAAAAGACTCACGAAAAATGCAGGATGGAGCAACTCACCTAAAAATACAAAAATCATTTACTGAAACTGTTTTTTTGAAAAGTGCTCTAAACGTCAAAATTTTCAAAAACCGAATACGGGAATCGATTTTCCAGACAATTTTACATAAAAGTCTCCATATTGACCATTGTCCTAAGTCCAATCCTTGTGAAGTTACAGCGGTTTTAAAAATAAAAATGTAGAAAAAATAGGTTTTTTGATGGTTTTTGGCAATTTCTATATGACAGACTTGATTTTTCAGTCTCGTAAATATTTTTACCGGAAAGCTCGTCCAATTTCCCATAAGTTTGTCTTTGACCACATTTCAATTGGATGTATGGGCTTACAGATATAAGCTAATTTACTATCCAGGTTACTATACTACACTGGAGACAATATGGAGACTTTTATGTAAAATTGTCTGGAGAATCGATTCCCGTATTCGGTTTTTGAAAATTTTGACGTTTAGAGCACTTTTCAAAAAAACAGTTTCAGTAAATGATTTTTGTATTTTTTTAGGTGAGTTGCTCCATCCTGCATTTTTCGTGAGTCTTTTTGTAACATCTTAGGCTATCTTCACAAAAATTTTGAACGAAAAAAAAAATCGTGGGCTCCCCCTCAAATTTGACTTTTAAACTTAAAAATCAAAAAATCTCATAAAAGTTGGGTGTTTTTTTCTTTCAGTGTATTTTTATCGAAAAGCCCGTCAAATTTCCTACAAGTTTGTCTTTGACCACTTTTTGATACGATGCAACGGCTTCGAGATACAGAAATATTTAAATTCCGAATTACAAAAATATTTAAAACACTTACGCCCTTCTCAAATGTCATTATCGTGTGGAACTGGCTCCATATACACAAAAATGGCTTATATAAGCGTAGGATAACATGTCTACAAAGTTTCATTGAAATCGGAGAGGGTCGAGAAAAAAGTACCTGAAAAATTCCTGTTTTGGGCTGGAATTGCTCTATGTTGTCTGTGCATAGCTATGCTGCTGCTGTCACCAACCAACCCTTACTCTCTCTTTCTCGATCTCTCTCTCGAGAGAAATCATTTTTGTTTGTGTGCGAGCGTGAGTTCTCTCAAGGGTAGATGCGTGAGTTACCACCCGCCTCCACGGGAGAGTCCTTTTATGCTTTGTTCGATGAGTTTTGATGACAATGTGTGTGTGTGCGTGTGCGTGTCGGGGGAGCATGTCGACGTTGCGTTGACGATGGGTGGCCGTCTCTCTGCCCTCCCCAAAAATAGAGCATAATACAACAAAGTAACAATAATTTTCCTTCCACGCATACACCATAATGGCATTGAGACGGCGGCGGGCGCGAGGTCGTCGACCTGCCACTTTCTTAGTACGCACAATCGACCACGGCGACGATTTATAAGCTGTTTCCAGTCGCACTTTTCATGCACACTGAGATTTAATTGGAGGATTTTCGATATTGGAAAATGTTGCTTGTCAATAAAAATATGTTCACATTTTCAAAAAAAAATAGTTGAAATTTCCTACAAAACTTTAAATTTAAAAATTTCTTTTTAGTGTGTACTTTTGATTGTCGAAGTGTAGCAGACAAAAATGACACAATTAATATTAAACAGTTTTAGTTAGTCTGTCATCGGGCGATTTTTCCATCATCCTGTGTAGCGTGTCGCGACTTTTTGACAATACCAAACAGTTTAAAGCATGTAAGAGGGGAACATTTTTAGGTTATGTCCACGTGTCGTGCCACCCGCGCCTCATTTTGCGGTACGGAAACGTAGTGTGTTGGGGACACGTGCGCTCTCTTTCGCGTGTTTGGTTTTCTATGGGTGATAAATGGTCCGCTGGTGTTTGATGTAGACTGTTGATGATCTGAATTGATTGCTTCGCTAATAGTTTTTTTTTTCGAACATGCTGATAACTTGTTGATTGTGGGACGTATTTGAAATATGGAATTACTGTAGATTAATGGTTCAACCGATTTGGACCGTTCTGGCCTCATACGATCCGTCTTAGAGTTCCACAAGACCCTAGTTAATATTATGAAGTTTAGAAAAGTACTTCAAAAGTTATGCAAAAAAAAACGATTTTAGCTAAACTTCGGAAGATTGTAAAAAGGGTGGTTTTTGTAAGAAAACCCGTCATGCTATATATTGTTAGAAAGGTATTTGAAAGACCTTTCCAGCGCGTTCCAAAGATTGAACATATGTCAACCCCATCAAAAGTTATGAGCACTTAAGTGTTATTTATACACTTTTTTGAGGCCGGATCTCAAATATTTTGATGAAAAAGTTGTCCGGATCTGTAATGCAACCATAATGCAACCGGATAATGAATGCAACCCATCGTGAGGTAGGTAATCAAGTAGGTAATTAAAAGATCTTTCCAACGAGCTCAAAAGATTGAAGATCTGGCAACCCTATAAACAGTTATACGTACTTTAGTGTTTTTAATACAGTTTTTTGAGATATTTTGATAAAAATAAGTGTGTGTATTCACTTTATGAATGCAAGGAAGGCACCAACTTCCTAAAGGTGGATTAAATAACGTCTTTAGTTTGTACCCCGTTGGTTGGTCAAACGAAAAAGTGACGAACTGTCACTTTTACACGGCGCTCACGCACAATATCAATACAAACGTTTGGTAGTGTGTATTAACTCCGCGTAAAAGGGGTGTCAAATAAAAAAAAAAACTGATCCCGTTCGTTTGACAACAGTTGGTGTCAAACCATCGGGGTTTGAGTGTACCAGGGGAAAGGTAAAACAATACCTTCTATGGTTTCCAGTCCAGACTCGCAAAGTCTCCAAGCCGAAATTAAAACTCTAAAACCATATTTAAGTCAAATTTAAATGGTTGATTGTCCTTGATAACTACCCAATGCTTTTTCTCTCTATTCCATATTAGCCGGCATCCTGCATTTAAAAATTCTAAATCACTTTAGAGTAGTTTAGTGGTTATACTAAAGCTCGACAATCAAAAATAAGACAAATCCTTTTTGGAGACATTCAACAAGAATGAAAAATTAAACAAAATCACAATTTTAAAAATTTAGAAACCAAACTTTACATTGAAATAATCGAAGCCAATCATTTGTGCATACATCCAACATAAATAAATATGTATTTGACACATTCGGTCGTGACGTTACAACGGTTTAACGTTTCCTTTTTGTAAAGGTATTTGGGTAGAACTCGGAAATTTCATAGGTCTTATCGCTTGCTTAGGGCGACTCCCAAACCTTTACCTTTCACAACTATCCATTCCACGCGACGCTTACACAGCCCGGTGGTCCTGTTGTTTAAAGTCAATGAAATTTGGTCAAACGGTCAATTTGATTCGAGTTTTTTCTAAGTAAGTCAAGCATTAGCATTTCCCGTGCTCCGCATCCTTTTTCCTCCCCTGGTGAGTACTGTCTGTCCTGTTCTGATAAAATTGGTTTTAATTCCTTTTAATCAATTTCTAAGCAACCTGGGCTGAACAATCATCACACATCCCTGGGTTTTGAAAAGCAAACTATCACAAAAAGGGTGTATTGCTTGCGTTGTAACGTCACGGAAATTCTAAATGTTGTATATTTGCGAAAAAATTACCAATTTCGATCTACCCATTTGCATCAGGCGGGAAATTAATCCTATTTTCAGGATATGATCAGCTTCGGAATGATGGTTCCTGATATTTCGTGGTGTATCTCTTATCGAGACTTGCGACATGGAATTAAATGTTCTGTTCAGATTCTGTGAAGTTTACCATGGCAGCTGAGAAAGTTATACTCCATGTTGTCGTCTCTTTTTTTTTGCTCAGAAACTAGCTGATTATCTGGTCACCCTAAAAGTGTGTAGACTTTTTGACGTCTCCAAGCAACCCACTTTTCTGGCATCGCTGGGCCCCGCTGAGTGCTCCCCGCTTGACTGCGAGTTCGCACCACTGCCTGCTTCAAAGCTGTTTCTTCTCTCACGCGAGTCAAGTTCGGAAGAAGGTTGCTGCTGGCTAGCTTGGTGATTTTTAAAATCGTGTGAAAAACAGCAATCCAGCTCCCGGAACGGGCCAGCAGTATGTGGATTACGGCCTACGGTGTCACGGATTAGCGGAAGTTGTGGAAAGGGGCTTCGGCCAACGCGCTGGTAAGTGGAATCTGCTGGGAAAGTTATGAAATTGAAAGGAAAAAAGAGGTTTTTTTTTCTTCTCTGCCTCTTGGTTGGTTGATTGGGTGGAAGAGCGTGTGGGGTGGATGGGAGGTTGATGGAGTGAGAAAGGGACGTCGGTGGGTTGAGTGCCGAGAGCGAGAGAGAGTCAGAGAAGATCGGACAGTTTGAGTGTAGTGGTGAGAGGGGTGAGAGATACTTTGGGTGGGTCAGTGATGCCAGGTGGAGCATCTTTTGGGGTGGTGATTTCAAAACATTCAAATTTTGAGCAGTTGAGTTAGGGTACACTGCCTGCCTTAAATTCGGCTGATATGAAAATTAAAAGGAACCATTCGTCTTTCATGCAATAACAAATTTATATGTTGGTATGGGAATGGTACCGTCAACTGGGGCGAATCGGGACACATGGAGCGAATTGGGACAGCAGTTTTAACAATGTTGCTGCACAATATTGTGATTGTTCTGATTGGTTTTGATTAGAACAGACTCAGACCAACAAAATGACATTGTGTACATCTGTTTCCAAATTTAAAGGCTTTAAGTGCTCTGTAAACTGCTGTCCCTATTCAGACTGTAGTCCCGATTCGCCCCAGATGACGGTAATTATAACATGTTTCAGGAAGGTATTTGAAAGCTCTTAATTTTGAAGATCTAAAATCCGTATTGAAAGTTATGAGCACTTGTGTGTTACTTCTAAACATTTTTGGATCTTAAATGTTTGGATAAATTTTATGACCGGACCAAACATTTTCTACGGAAAATTTTCTACAATATTCAAGCATTATCAAATTGTTGAAGTGAAGGAAGCGGAGAATGTTGGATTGAGGTTGAATGTAGCGAAGACGAAGTATCTGCTGGCAGGAGGAACCAAGTCGCTTAGGGCTCGCATAGATAGGACCGAGCGTGACGATAGACGAAGACGAGTTCGAGGTTGTGAAGAAGTTTGTGTACCTCGGATTGTTGGTAACGTCGGACAACAACTGCTGTAGAGAAATTCGGAGGCGCATCATCTCCGGTAGTCGTACCTAGTTAGATTCCACAAGACCTTAAGACCTGGTCACCTGCACGTTATTTGAACCAAGTAGAGGATGATCTGGAAAGTGTGGAAGTTTTAACGCGGAGTTGGAGAGAAAGAGAAAATCTAAATTATTGGCAGAAACACTAAATTATTATAATTTGGCAACACTATATGACAGCGGTTCTCAACCTGGGGTACATGTACCCCTAGGGGTACCACGAGCACTCTAAGGGGGTACCGGGAGACAAACCCCGTAATGGTGGACATTTAAACATAATATTTGAGAGAAAAAAAATACAAACGGATTTGAAGCAAAAAAATAAATACCATATTTAAAGTGCAGTGAATTACGGGCGAATTGTTTTTGACCAATCAGAAAATTTTCAAAACATATTGAGTGATAAAAAAATAATTTGCACTTGTTAAGAAATTTTAAGAAATTGAAATAAAGTGTACGGTTTTAGAATATTTTTTTCTACAAATATTCGTTTCAAATTTGTAAATTGTGCCTGCTGCCACTGGGTGACTCACCACACATAACCTTCGGACGTCTAGAAATGAGCAGAAACTTGCAACAGAGACCAAAAAAGACCCGGGGGTCGTTAAAGTGGATTGCTTTGCTTTTTTTTGCCAGCTGCCATTTATTTAAAACATACAAAATGTTGAAAAAAATATGTTTCATATTTTGAATATTGTAAATTCGACCTTTCTTTGCTCAAATATTACACAGCAAAAAATCCGATGGTAAAATCGCATGCAAAAGCATGCACATCACCTTTGTCAAAATAAACACATAATACTACACCCTGCATGTACAATATTTGTAAACACAAAAAATTAGTTGCAACCGCCGAGATTCAAACCCAACACCAATAGTAAGGACTGGCGCCTTAGCCCACTTGGCCATCAGACCGATGAAAAGCTAAAGGATAAACGCATATATATGCTTGACAATTCGGTCAAGTAGGTTTCCCATACTGATGGGCTACATATTTCAGGGTGTAAAATTACATAAAATTGCATAAAATAATGCAATATTTATTTTACTGCCCAGATACATGCAGCTGGATTTCTACTTTTTTAGCTCTATAGTTTTGCATAAAATTAAAACTAGGATTTTTTTGTGATTGTTATATCTTGGAAATTATGGATCTCATTTTAAATGGTACGAAAACAACAACACAGTGAATATAGTTCTAAATTTAAAGATCAAGGCTTTTCCTTCAAATTGACACACAAAATACACTCTTCTTATATTTTTTTGTGACCTGTACTCAGCAACAAAAGAATGGATAAAAAAATGTTCAAAAAAAAGCAGTAAAGAATTTTCTCTACCATTCGATTTTTAGAGATGAAATATAATATAATAATAATAAAAAAAGTACTATTAAATTAAATAGCATTTTTTAATCTGAAATCAAAACAGATTTTGATAATCTTTTAAATGTACAGTGAGTCAAATATTTGTCCGTACCCTCCCCGTACGGAAACTTTTTGTGATGTAAAAGTACATAAAATTCGACTAAAGTACCAAGTTTTATACATCAATCGACGCGGCAGAATGTCCTCTTCAAGATCCTGTCAATGGATTTGAAAAAAAAACTTATTCTAGAAAACTACAAAAATAGTTCACTAAAAATGTTTTAAAAAGAGGTCAAATTATTGTCCGTACTAATAAAAGTGCAATATCTGATCGATTTAAGTGAATTCTTTTATGAAATGTTGTTTCTGTGTCAAATACAAGTACCTCTATCCAGTTTTTGACAACTATGAACTTCTGATATCTTTGTTTATATTAAAAAATGGTTAAAATTTAGTTTTTAAGTTAAACTTATCAAACATTAGTTTATAAACAACTATTTTTTTAAATGTTGATTTCATCTTTTTTACTGACATTTTTCGACCAAAAATACTGTTTCGGAACAAATACGTTAAACAATCCGGATTGTACCGGAACCGGGTTAACCCCCAGAGGAAAATTTTATGGTGGTGAGATAAAGGACAAAAAAACACCTCTTGCAATTTGAAGCATCCAAATTCGTCCACTACAGCCCGATTACGAGTCCCTAGTCTGAAATTTGAAATTTTCACTTTTCGTGCTTAAAATTTGCTTAGAATTTCTGTACCGTCCTGGGTCAAAATGTTTGGGTCAAAATGTTTGGGTCAAAATGTTTGGAATTAAAAGAAAAAAGATACAATAGCATTGATTTTTTTTTATAATGACTTCAAAAAAGTACTATTGAATTAAATTGCATTTTTAAACAGATTTTGAAAATCTTTTAAGAGCGAGTCTACGAACAGGGCATACCCCTTTGTATGGGACGTCGTTTGGACCTCACCAATCTGCCTGAAATTTTCAGGGGTTGTTTGTACATACAAAATATGAGCACTCAAGGTCAACGGGAAGTGGGGCAAATCGGGACACAGAGTTTGAAGGTTCAAAAACGTCAAAAATCTTAAAAAAGGCTATAATTTAGGCAAAATTCAATTTATTTTCAAAATTCAAAATGCATCTGAAAGGGCTTAAGAAATGCAACAAAATGCAGGGTAGAGCATCCCAATTGGTTAAATCTAAAGGGAGTTATAGGCATTTTAGTGAAAAAGTAGCATAATTTTAAAACTTAAATAAAAAAGTGTTCCATCCAGATATCAACTCGGTTCGACCTGCAGCTTGTTGGGGACATCTGGGACTACCATCTGAGACAGAGAACGTTTTGGGTAAGGCAGTTTAACATATTAAATAGACACTTTTACTTTTTGTGATTTTTTTGGGTGTAATTTTTTGCTCGGGGGACCCCTTAGATCCCATTTTCTAGTGATAGTTTTATCATATTCGTGTTCCTGAGATAATTTCACAATAGAAACATGCATAAAAATGTTCATTTTCATCCATTCTAACCCTTGAAAAAATTAAAGTTAAAAAAAAAATAAGATGCTGCTTTTTTCGGGTGTCATCTAGTATCCTTGGAAATGAACTTGATTTTCAATAAATGGGAATCGAAGATTTTTTTAACTTTCATGTTTTAAAGGGTTAAAATGGAAGAAAATTAACATTTTTATGCATGTTTCTATTGAAATTGTCTCAGGAACACGAATATGATAAAATTATCACCAGAAAATGGGAACTAAGGAGTCCCCGAGCAAAAATTTGCAACCAAAAAATTCACTAAAAGTAAAAGTGATTATTAAATATGTTAAACTGCCTTACCCAAAGCGTTCTCAGTCTCAAATGGTAGTACCAGATGTCCCCTACAAGCTGCAGGTCGAACCGAGTTGATATCTGGATGGAACACTTTTTTATTCAAGTTGGAAAATTATGCTATTTTTTTACTAAAATGCCAATAACTCCCTTTAGATTTGAACAATCGGGATGTTCTACCCTGCATTTTGTTGCATTTTTCAAGCCCTTTCAGATGCATTTTGATTTTTTTTTTAAATAAGTTGAATTTTGCCTAAGTTATAGCCTTTTTAAGATTTTTGACGTTTTTGAACCTTCAAACTTTGTACCCGATTTACCCCACTTCCCGTTGCCCTAGAGTGCTCATATTTTGACCAGATGCTAGTTTATATGTACAAACAACCCCTGAAAATTTCAGGCAGATTGGAGAGGTCGATGCGAGATGGGTATGCTTTGCTCGTGGACTCGCTCTTAAATGTAGAATTTGGGCAGTTTCAAAAATATCTCTTTTACTCATGTATTTATGGTTTGTATTATGTGTTTACAAAAAGAAGTAGGTTTTTGGTGCCACTGCTTTGGTGGCTTTTCCTGCCTTAAAAAAAGTAAATAAATTCAATTCAATTCAAAAACAATTCGTCCGTCATCAAAAATTTAAATTTTAACTCCCGAATAAAAAAATCATGTATTTATGTTTTGTATTATGTATATACAAAAAGAAGTAGGTTTTTGGTGCCACTGCTTTGGTGGCTTTTCCTGCCTTAAAAAAAGTGAATAAATTCAATTCAATTCAATTCAAAAACAATTCGTCCGTCATCATACATTTTAATTCCCGAATTAAAAATTCAAAAAAATATATGTATATATGAAATGTCAATGAAAATTTAATTTTCAAAATTGGAATGTAAAAAAAACTCAAGCAACGAAAAATTTCATGTATGAACACGAGGGGTACCTGCAGCTCAAGTAACAGAAAAGGGGTACCTAGCCAAGAAAAGGTTGAGAACCGCTGCTATATGAGATATCTAGACATAATTAGAATATTTATTTTAACCTCCCTCAGGCTTTGCGTTTTGGGCGCCCTGGAGCCTCCTGAGGGCGCTATATCATTTTCATGAAGGCGTAGCACAAATCGGCAACTTGGCAAATTTGCAAAATGCAAAGTTTCTCTTGAGCCCTGCTGAGGGCGCCAAATTCTTCAAGGAGGGCGACATTTTTGTTAAAGAACTTGTTAGTCGACGACTAACCTACAGCTCAGCCCTGTGTTCAAGCTTGTCAAGGTTAGTGTTAGACGCTGTAAATTTTGAGGAAAATTATTTCTGGACCCATTTTTTTTTTGTAAATTTATATAACTTTGAAGGGTCATTAAAAATATGAGTAAGTTTCATTTGGTTACCATAAACAAATCTAGTATCATCGCTTTTTCTTGTTTTGTCCATTTCTACGCACATTTTTCCAACCATTCCGTCGACATCCAAAATATTCAGCATGTGAGTTGTGCGAGAGTGTGCGTATGGGGATGATGATGCCACAGTCAGTCGTCGCGCTGATGTTCTTTGCTGGCGAGCAGTTTTTTTCCTCCTCCCCGTGAGCTTCACCATACAATGTGTGGTGTCTCTCAATGCCAAACCAGCCAGCCAGTACCAGAAATTCGTCTGCTGATTTAAGACTGGACACATACAACGGCATGGCATTACCTACACTAACTGTCGGTGTGAGCATGTGTGATCCATGTCATTACAGCTAAGCCGTGGTGCCATGGATTGATATCGCTATTTGAAAAAATGAATTTTGGATAAGAATTCAACTAAGCGAAAAACATTTGATTTCAAAATAAAAGAAGACACTATAAAAATATAAAAATTCATAACTTTGACATCAGCTGTGATCAAAGATTGTTTTAAGAATTTCAAATTGAGTTCAAATCTAGTTGATCTCGCTGCTTCGAACTGCTTTTGTTAAATGTTTTATAATAGTTAGAAAACTAATGTTCTCTATGTTTTATCGAACTGGTTGTAATCTTTTCTAATACGGTTTTGTACCTAATCTTTGTTCCGATTTGTTCTGCCAAACACACAGTTCAAATTGTGTAGCATTTTGGCGTGAGCTCCTTCGCGACTTTCGCATGTGTATGGTCAAGAGAGTACCGAGTACATCAAGAGTGTGAGAGAGAATATTAAATATAAGAGCTGAAGGCCTCCGCCGTAGCCTTCTGCTGCTGAACTGAGTGTATCGACGGACGACATACAACGACAATCCAAAGGAAGAAGGTAACACACAGAGCAGCAGCAGCAGAAGCAAAAAGAAAAAAAAAAGATGTTGGAAAAATGATTGAACTTTGCCAATTTCAGAAAAGATTTTTCCTCTCACTTCCAGACGTTTCAACAAAGGCGCCCGGACATCGTCGTCGGAGGCAGGCCCTAGCTGGAAGGTAAAGTGATTCGCAATAAAAAGTGCTGGAATATTACTGCCTGGAAAACGCGACGTGACGGAACCCCAACCAAGTGCCAGAACGTCCAGCAGTGTGTGCAAATCGCTGGGACAGGTCGATTTCACCTGTGCGTTTTGTTCGTCGGTCGTCGTCGGGGGCGCCTAGTTTCATGGAACATCCGACACGGGAATCGATCTGGACGACGCGCAGCAGCTGCTGGTGGTGCCAGCCGGATTGTACTTTGGCCACTTGAGAGGCTACCGAGGAGAGAGGGAGGAGAAGTGGTGCAGCCGCCAGTACACAAGTGCCAAAGTGAGCAATCTGATTCCATTTTATATATATTGTTACTTGAATTGTGTGTGCTGTGTGGCCGTGTCTCGGTCGCGAAAAATCAAAATGTAAGCTGGTTAGCAAAATTTGCTGCTTCTCGTAGGCATGTAGAAGCAAAGAAAACCCAGTTGTATCGAAGAGAAAAAAAGACACGGCAAAGATTGAGCAAAGAAAAAAAGAAGTGATTTTGTGGGAAACAGAGAGACAGATGTGAAGTGGCGAAAAACGTAATGAATGACGTATGGACGAGCAGCACTCTGCGAAAAAAAAAATAATCGCGAAGATGGTGAAGCGAAACGCAAACTTCGCGAAGAGCTAAGAGTTCATACGTGTGAGTGTGTGCGCTGTGTGCTGTGTGGGGATCATCCAGCATGGTGTGGAATAGGGGGAAGATTTGAAATCTGATTTTTAAAATTATGCCTTTTTGTGATGTTAAAAAAATGCCAAATCTTCAATATTTGTTCTTTGTTTTCAAAGGAATGTTTCCAAAAATGTAAAAACTAATGGGTTCCCATGAAAAAAGTCGTAGATTCCATCCAATCTACGATTAGCATGTTTTTAGCATAGGTTTGGTTCCACTTTTCTTCGCGATATGATAAACTCACGCACACTTACACATCAACTTGATTGCCATTTATAATTAGACTTTAAACACACTGAAACCCCGATGATTTGACACCCATTGTTGTCAAACGAACGGGGTCACTTTTTAGTTTGACACCCCTTTACACGGAGCTTACACACATTATCAAAGGTTTGTTTTGATAATGTGCGTGAGCGCCGTGTAAAAAGTGGCAGTTCGTCACTTTTTAGTTTGACTTTGACCAACCAACGGGGTACAAACTAAAAAAGTGTCAAACGAAAAAGTGACCAACCACCGTGGGTTGAGTGTAGCACACGTGCTTTGTTACTCTATTTTTAAAGGAAATTCACGTTCAACTTCCAGATGAAAAACTCTTAGCAGGCCAAGGATTGATACCTGAGAGCATGCAATGGCACTGATCTTGTAGTTCTGTTAGATCATCCGAATTATGTTGATCAGAACAGTATAGCTCTGGTTCCTTGCATGTGTCCTATTTTCTTACCTCCACGTTGGCTTGGTTTTCATGATGACCTAGCTGGTGGCCTGTGGAAACGGATCGTAAACCTTTGACCACCGCGGGTCAGAGTCGAGACGGCTAAAAGAAAGGGACGTGACAATGTGGGAAAGGAAAGTAATTTGTGATTGTAGACGGTATTGTTTTGATTCGCAGTATGTCGCAGTGTTGACTGCTGTGGATGTACCTGAAACATCGCACTACGGGGTTTCTCTTCTTTTTCTTCTCAGCTACCACCTATCTCCTATTTTTATTTTGCTCTACTGATTCTCACTTTTTCACTGATTCTTCTATTTAATATCAATCATTTGATTTTGATTTTTCTAACTTTTGATTGACTTATCACTTATAGCTTTTCCACTCTTTTTTACAAATTGATACTGTTGTAACAAACTTTGTTTTTTTTTTCCTTAAAAATATAATTTTCCCTAATGTACTAGTAATATCAAGTCTATTTATCATTTGCCTAATCTTTTTTGACTTTATTGCGAATTTATTTATTTGTATAATTCTTTATCTGTCCTATAAATTATCATTACTATAATCTAAGCTTGTTTTGTATCTCTATTTAATAACTATTGTCTTATTTTACATCTAATACATCCAGCTTCTCATTTTTATTCTTTAAAATACGCTCATCATTCTCTAACTATTGATTCTTGATTTTTATAAAATATATTCTCTTTCACTGTCTATTGTTTTCAATCTTCACCCTTTTTTTTCAAACAAGTGAGGTTTGAGCCCTTACTCAATTTATGGAATGGTTAAAGGATTAACACAAATATTACTATTGTACTTTTGAAAAACTTTTTTTAAATGCTTAGGACCAAAAATTGTAACAAAACACCGCGACAAAAGAAATAGCAACATATAAACACGACTCAACACTAGGATTCAGGAGAAAACAAAACACAGGAAAATAACAACTAGTTTTTAAATTCAAACTAAAAATAAAACAGTTTTTGCTTTAAAATTGGTAGGCACACTATAAATGATTAGGCGCTTCTACTTACATCACCCCCCCCCCCCCCCCCCCCCCTTATACTTACATCAAGCCTGCCCCAGCCGAGTTACGGGCAGTAAGATAAGATCGGTCAAGGCCCGTTCTTACACTAAAAATTACGAATTTTGAACTTCCAGATGAAAAACTCTTGGGATCTTTTGAGCGTTGTGCAATTCTAGTAAGAGTAGCATTAGAATCTAACAATCGAAAACAAAGTTAGATTTCATAAAAACCCTAATCGTGAATCACCCCAATTTTTAACCAAATAATAATTTTGCGATCAAGACCTCTTATTTTTGCAGGGTTGTAGTACATCTTTTTAAATCAGTCAATGAAATCGAACCCTGGTCGGGTTCGCCGAACAATTGTTTGAACCCGTTTTTGAACATTTGTCTTATGTTTTTAGACGGGAAAACCGTGCAAACCAAACAATTCTATACTACTTTTTCAAAACAACCAATGCGCCATGGGTTTCCTATTTACATAGGACCTTTTGAAAAAGTAAGCGAGAATTGTTGTCACCAGAGTTCAAACCCAAAGTCACCAAAGTTTGAAACTCAACGTAAACCTGGGTTGTGTTCGAACATCCGCACAAAAGAGAAACGAAAAAAGTTGCTGTTTGGACGCGGGTGGGAAAATTTTGATAGAAGTTCAAACAATAAACGGTTCGGCCAATGACTAATTAAAATGGTAAAGTTTGGTCTTCAGAAATGCTGCTCAAAAGATACTAAATTTGAGGTTTTTGGAAAAAAAACTCAGTCAAGTTTCATGCTTTAGAAAATTGTTTTAACGACAAAATTAGGTGAAGATGGTATAGATCTTGCCGAGCTCCCGTGGTCTAGTGGTACGGGTTTCGCTTTGTAAGCGGAAGGTCGATGGATTGAAACCCATCTGGCGAGGCAAAAGGGGTAGGTGGCGGTCGAGAGGGGATTTCGGCTGCTGCGGGAATTGATTTGTCAAGTCCCAAGCCTCCCCAAAACCCATCACATCCAATCTCTCGGACGATCTGTTGGCGACTGAGTCTGAGCGTTGAAGAACTCTGCAGCAATACACAGAGAAGAGCTTCAAATGCTACTTTCGACTCGGTCACATGCTCTCAGGCAAAATTCGAGCTGAAGTTTGGGCTATATGATCGGTAACGATCTCTAGATGGGTCAAAAATAAACGAGATTTCCCCTCAATCTCGCTCATCTCCACGTCTTCGGATCGGTATCTCGTGCTCGTGTGGCATGGCATTGAGTGATTGGTTTGGGGAATGAGAGGGGGCAACTGCTCGAATAATTCGTCAAAAACTGTCTCGCTCAAACAATAGCGCTACGGAAGACGATCGTTCGGCAGGCTGTGTATAGCAGCAAAACAGAAAACCTGAGAACAGATCATACTACAATAGATACGCAAGTGTCGCAGTGGTCCGTGTCTGTTCACAGTAAAAAAAAAAAAAAAAAAAATGGTATAGATCTTGCAACACTGTTTGAATTATTTAAAATTTAAGTGCGATTTTGGACCTTTAAAAAAACAAGAAAAAAAATTTTTGGATGTGTATAAATTAGATTAAAAACAATAAGCGTGTTTTTGTACCTTTTTTATACGCCATGATATCTCACGACTGACTGGATAAAACTGGCTAAATTTTTGAGTCACTCACATAGTCCTGTGACTCCCTCATTCCCTCTTAGGTGTTTCGTTTGAAACAAATCAAATTATTCGCTCAACAGCATTGCCTTGGCATTCTCGATTGCGAGATTCCTACTCGAAACTTGGTGCCCGAAGGCTTGATTGTTATCTACACCGGGATTCGAACTGACGACCTTTGGATTGTTAGTCCAACGTGCTTACCTGCGACTCCACCGAGACAGAACCCAGGGAGACGACTCCTACACCTGGATTGAGCACACGACCTAACCCTTTAGGTTAGACTGGGGCCAACATTTACTTCCCCATCCGACGGAAGGCGTGGTTAGACAAATCTCGTCTCGAAAAATGCCACCGGGACCGTCTGGGATCGAACCCAAGCCGACTGGGTGAGAGTCAAAATTTGTTGAACATTATTTAGAAGAAAGTACTTCAAGGGATGAATTAAAAATTACATCGATTGTTCCTGTATTTTTAAAGATACCAAAATGAGAGTATATATACCTTTAATTTTTTCAAACCATTTTTATTCAAAAGACCGAAAAATTATCTACAAGTTTAATTAAGATCGAAAATGGACCGGATTTTAAGTGGTGGTTTTGGTATGAAAACCGTCTTTTTCTGTAATTTTGCTAAATTTAGCGTTTAGCCAACACCATGCCATCTTTGTCTGTCATTCCCAATAGCTACCTATTTGGTTTTAATTGATTCATTTTTACTAAAGTCATATTTTTCTCTTTCTCTTCTCTTCCTCCGGTGGCGCTTGTTCCGGTTGTTCCTGTCCTGGTGTACCGATGGTCTGCTTCCATGTGTCTTGGGACTGCCAAAAATCGACGACGAAACCTCGAATCAATCTACTGCTGGATGACTGTGGAAAATTGTATATCTTAACAACTGTGTGTGTGCGCGCTGTGCGCGTGTGTGGTGTGGCCCACGTACGGCGACCAACAACAACGTCAAATTCGCGCACACATTGTGTATCGCATCATCATCATCGTTGATTGGCGTGTGTAATAATAACATCGACATCTCAATCGGACGTCGCGGCCCCCGTCGTCGTCGTCGTCGTGGACGTCGTCATCAACGTTATTAGAGGAGTGTGTACAGAGGGACAGCAATTTGAAGTGGCGGAGTTGAGGTGAAGAATCTGCTAAAGAAGTGAATATCCTCCTGGTGAAGATGATTGTCGAATGAGCGAAACGAAAGGAAAAGGAGTTGATAAAGAAGTGAGTTGAGTGTGTGGAGTAGTAGAGAAGCAGGAGCAAAAGGTGTAGAAAAGAGGAAAAGTCGAGCAGCTGAAGAGTACCAGCAGTGTGCTATCGATTTTCATCCAGTGATCCAGTGTCAGAAGCACGGGAGGGAAAACACAGAGAGAACGAAGTCGTCGTCGTCGTCGCCAGAAACAGCTGAGACGCGGTGGATCCTTGGAAGGAGGTCGTTGGGTTGGTTGGATATCCCGAGCGAGTGTGCGAGTGTGAGTGAGTCCCCCGTTGTCTGGACCGCGAAGAGTGTCCACGAATGTGGGAGATTGGCATTCCGTAAGCGAAAAAAAGAAGAAAGTGCTGACCAAATGCTATGCAGCGTGAAAACTGTCGCGATTGATTGATTGGGCAAACACGGTGAAGACGGAAAAAGGATAACCCGATTGTGGGTGGCAGCTGTGTAGTGTGTGTCAGTGTGGCGCGCACACAAGCAACGATCGAAACAAAAGCAGCAGCAGTGTGTTTGTGTGGCGCGCGCGTGCATGTTCTTCACGCACTCACGCACGCACGCGAGTAAAACATCTGTTCGAATAAAGTGAGGGATTGCTCGCGAGAACGAGAGAGAGAGAGAACGGAACGCATACCAGCGATTTCGCGCGGCGTGACTCCACAAATACCAACCCGAGCGGTCGGAGAGTGCGAGATCCGCCGAGGAGAAGAGTGCTCAGGTTAACGACAGCAGCGTTGCCAGGTAATTGTACGGACAAGAGTGTAGTGCGCTACATACTAATCTTAAAAGGGCAGCAGCAGCAGCATTAGTTGCTGTAAAGAAGGTTGAACGGCATAAGGTGGACTGGACTATATTTGATTAGTCGCGTGCGGTTGCAAAGTTTTGCCGAACCTTACGCAAATTGTGTACGCAGTGGAAAGGGGATTGATTTCTGTGTGTGGCGCGTTGCAACTCGGCTGTGGGACGCCGCGGGTCGTGTCATGCACCTTTTACCTCTCAGCGGTCGGTGGTGTGGCATACCCTAATGGTGTAAAATCGATGCTGCACAAGCAAAGGTTCAATGGTTTCGTTATGGTGGCAAATTTTGGCCGAGGTTAACTACGGTCACAACGGTGAGGATGTTTGTTGATAAAAGTAACACAGGGAGGCGAGGTTATAGAGTTATCTACGTGCGCATGTATTGCGTGTACGTACACGAAAAAGATTGAGGTTAAATTTTGTACCCACCAGCAAAACAAATGGGATGCTAGTGTGCGTGAGCTCGGGCTTAGATAACTCTATTGGTCCGTTTAACTGGGGGATGTGTGACATGCAAGTGATTACTCCGGATGGATTTTGTTGATGTTTGTTATTGAAATTTGTAGAATTTGTTCTTGAAAAACGGGTTTGGTGACAATTCAAACTGATAAGATGTCTGATTCTGTCTGAAATGTTCAGAGGTTGTTTTTTTGGGGAGAGTATAGGGGAACTATACCCTTTCTAAGCCTATTTCTATTATCGGCCTATCAGCACTTTGATCATGAATTACAGCTTATATAAAGTGTTTTTGACTGTTCCAAAGTAATAAATAGCTCAAATAAAAGTGAGCAAGCAACTCTCCATTGTTGAAACATCTGAAAATGTTGATTTAATAGCAGAAACGGCAAAAGTGATGAGAATTGGTCGAACGGCTTAGTGTGATTAAAATGGGTATATTTCCCCTATATCTCCATCGGGCACCTAATGTTGAATAACATCATGCAATAAAATGAGAAAAATGATTGCATTCCATAAGGATTTATGTGGAAGCTTTGGGTTAATGGTCCCCAGAATCACCTGTATTACAGTCACCTTGAACACTTACCAACGCTTTTTTCAAAACAACACTAATTATCATTAGTTGTTGCAATAGGGGGATGAAGTCGCTATTTTTAGACCACGTTTTCCACTTTTTCGCATCGAAACCGACTACTTTATCGACTTCATTTTGCTGGGCGAGATAGGACGCCGTCTATTTTTAGACGATGACTCAGCACTTTTACACTCTTGCGCTTAAAAAAAACCAGGTGGCAGCACGATGTAACGCCACGTCCCTATACGTCGTAACAGCTATTAAAATTTCCGATTGCATAGCCTAAGGTGCTGCCAAATCGTTCAATTCAATATTCTAAGACAACTTGACAGTTGCCCAGTACATTCAAAAATATCTGAAAATTAAATTAAATTTATGCACTGTGATCCAAACACGGTGTGTGTGGCCAGCACTTTCTTGCTGACTGAGCCACGTAGCCCAGTGGTAACGCTTCCGCCTCGTAAGCAATAGATCGGGGTTCAAATCCCGGCTCGGACCAACACAACGTGTGATCTTTTCCCATCTGGAATCGATTGCTTAGTAAAGGGAAGGTAGTGTATCGTCACAAACTGGGCCTTATCCATGACACCTTAGGGAGACGACCTATGGAATGTTAACATATTAACCTTAGCATGTTAACATTAAGTTGAGAATGAAACTGCTACTGAATCCGCTTTGTAAATGCCGGCCCCGATACTCTTCAAGGGTGTTCCCCTCAGGAACTGGGAAAGATTTACTATTTTTACTGTGATCCAAGGCTACGCCCTTACAGTCCCGGGGGATTTTAGAAAGAGAGTTTATTTTGATCACACTTTTTTGGAAAACTGTTATGTCTGCTAAGGAATGAAACATGACTTCTCTTGTTTCTATCCGTTTGAACCAGCGATGGAATAATCATCATCAAAAGAAAATCTTTGGACGTTCATCAAGAGAAAAAAATCCGAAGAGAGCATGCTCTCCTCTCTTGCGCACGAAAGATCGGTAAAAGAAACCAAAAAAAAAAAACTAACTTAATCCACCTATGTGGTTGGTGCCTTCCTCACTCTTTTCCAACAATGGGTGATATGTGATATGATGGTTTCGGAATACAAAAACACACATATCACTCAAGGGCTCATAAGTGGCATCATAAGTGGTCAGAACTTGAGACAGGGTTGCCAGATCTTCAATGTTTTAGACTCGTTGAAAAGGTCTTCCGATTACCTAACCAAAGATGGGTCGGATGATGGATCCGAACATTGTTTACATACATTTAAGTGAGATCCGGCTACAAAAAAGTACATAAATATCACTTAAGTGGTCAGAACTCGAGACAGGGTTGCCAGATTATCAATGTTTTGGATTCGTTAGAAAGGTCCAACCAACGATGCATAACATGATGATGTTTGGTTCAGTTTACTGCCATTTATTCAACTTCCGAAAATATAAGAAAACACATTTTTATACATAACTTTTGAACTAGTTATCGAAACTTCAAACAATTCAATAGCACCGTATGGGACCCTAAACCAAGTCGAATGCGACTGGTTTGGTCAAAATCGGTTCAGCCAGTGCTGAGAAAACTGAGTGACATTATTGGTCACATACACACACATACACACACACATACACACACACCCGTGAACCGTGGGGACAGGTGAGGGTCCCTGCGGAGCTTAGCTGCCAGCTACCGGGCGGGTTGCAGTTGGCGGATAGCTGTCGGCGATTGCATACATTCATGGCATCGCCCCCGGACCAGCAGCGGGAGGATGTCTAGGACGTGGCGGAATTGAACAAGGGCTCTGTTTAATTTCTTCGAAAAAAAAAACCACATGGGTCCGTAAACACCTCTGTCAAGCGATCGAACGCCGCTATAAGTGTTTTAGCCCAAAACCTCACCAAACCCCGAATCCAAGATGTGACGCGACCCGTGTCGAGGGATGCATGGCTGGGGGGGTTCAACAAATTCCCAGTCGATAACGGAGCCTGTGGGGCACAGGGGCGCACCCCACACGTAATTTGCCCTTACTGCGTCACGGCAGGGCACTGGCGCAGCGGACCGTATTTCCCTAGCGACTCGTGGGATTCAAAATGAAGACAAGTGAAACAAACCAACAAAAGGGTCCCGATGCGCCCCAAGCATCGGAAAACACGGAGGTAGAAGAGGACGCAAACGTCGAAATGGCAGGAGGCGAGTCAAACGGCGGCGACACAGCAGGCGGAGTGGCGAGCGCGTTCCGTGGAAGCGGGAAGGTGTTGAGATCCCCAGTGTTGAACCAGGCGGCTGCTTCGAGTCAGCAGATAGGAGTAATTGGAGAGGAGACACCCAAGTCATCCTTGTTGAACTTCGCCGGCAGTACCCCTCAGGACGGAGTCCTGCTCGGAAGGACCGCGTTGCAGGAGGTCAGAAGGAGGGTTAACGAACTCTTTGATTTCATCAAGGACAAAAACAACGTCCACACCAGAATCAAGCAGATGGTGAATGGAGTCAAGGCAGCCATGAATGCCGCAGAGCGCGAAAACAGCTCGCTGGTGGTGACGCGGAATTCACTGAAGCTCAGAGCTGAAAGAGCCGAAGAAACGCTGAACGCAAAACTGGAGGAGGAAGCGCTACGGGAGAAAAAACCGAAAACGCCGCCCGGCCCAGGCTCTAAAAGGGACAGGGAAACGCCTGGAGAGGAGGAGGACGCAAAGAAGCAGAAGCAGGGGAATGGAGACAGTCCGGACCCAGCGAAGGAGCCAGAACCAGACCCAGGGAAGGAGGAATGGGAGAAGGTCAAGAAAAAGAAGCGGAAGAAAAAAGGGAAGCAGAACGAGGACACCCAAAAACCCAAGTTTCGCAGGGAGCGTAACAAAGGCGAGGCTTTGGTAGTCGAGGTGAAGGAAGGTGTTTCGTACGCAGACCTCCTCCGGAAAGTACGAACCGATCCGGAACTCAAGGAGCTTGGCGAGAACGTGGTTAAAACCAGGCGCACACAGACCGGAGCGATGCTTTTTGAGCTGAAGAATGACCCCGCGGTCAAGAGCTCAGCTTTTAAGTCCCTCGTCGAGAAAGCCGTAGGCTACGAGTCGAAGGTAAGGGCGCTATCGCCGGAGACAACGATTGAGTGCAGGAACCTGGACGAGATCACGACGGAGGAAGAGCTGGAAGATGCGCTGATCGTTCTTCTGGATGACCGCACGACACCGATGGCAATCCGGTTGAGGAAAGCCTACGGCGGCACGCAAATTGCGTCGGTCCGACTATCGACGCCTTCGGCGTCTAAGCTGCTGGAAGCCGGCAAGGTCAAAGTAGGGTGGTCGGTGTGCCCACTGAGGCCTGTTCCTCGAGTGACCCAGCAGATGACGAGGTGTTTCCGCTGTATGGGTTTCGGCCACCAGGCGAGAAATTGCGACGGCCCCGATCGAACCAACAGTTGCAGAAGATGTGGTAGAGAAGGCCACATGGCAAGAGACTGCAAAAATAAGCCGAAGTGCATGCTCTGTAAAGAAGGAGATGGCAATAGTCACACGACGGGTGGCTTTAATTGCCCGGTCTATCAGAAGCTGGCCTCGGGCAAAAAGTAATGGAGGTGTCCCAGGTGAACCTCAACCACTGCGACACTGCACAGCAACTGCTGTGGCAGTCGACCGCGGAGACGGGTTGCGACGTGGCAATTATTGCAGAACCGTACCGAGTTCCACACGACAACGGAAACTGGGCCGCGGATACAGCAAGAATGGCGGCGATACACGTGATGGGGCGGTACCCCATACAGGAAGTGGTCTCGAGGGCGTTTGAAGGATTCGTGATCGCCAAAGTAAACGGAACCTTCTTCTGTAGCTGCTATGCTCCCCCAAGATGGACCTTGGAGCAGTTTCAGCAGATGCTGGATAGTCTGACCGACGAACTGATCGGACGAAGCCCGATCGTCATCGGAGGTGACTTCAACGCGTGGGCAGTCGAGTGGGGTAGCAGATGCACCAATGCTAGGGGGCATAGCCTAATGGAAGCTCTGGCAAAGCTGGACGTTAGGCTGGCGAATCGCGGAACCAGCAGTACCTTCCGCAAAGACGGTCGTGAGTCCATTATCGACGTTACGTTCTGTAGCCCGCGGCTGGCGGCCGACATGAACTGGAGGGTAAGTGAAGACTATACCCATAGTGATCACCAAGCGATCCGGTACAGCATCGGGAGACGAGCCCCTGTACCAGATAGGAGCAGCCGGTCCTACGGAAGGAAATGGAAGCTGCAGTACTTCGACGAGGGTCTCTTCGTGGAAGCGCTCCATTGGTGTGATGGTCCCCAAGACTTGAGTGCCGACGTGCTAACAGCACAACTAGTGATAGCATGCGACACAACCATGCCGCGGAGACTGGAGCCAAGGAACTGTCGTCGTCCAGCTTACTGGTGGAATGAAGAACTCGGTACCCTTCGGGCAAGTTGCCTCAGCGCCAGAAGACGAGTCCAGAGAGCAAGATCCGAAGCAACTAGAGAGGAGCGCAGAGAGGAGTACCGGTCTGCAAAGGCCGCGCTCAAGAAAGCGATCAAATGCAGCAAGACAAACTGCTTCAAGGAGTTATGCCAAGACGCTGATGCAAACCCTTGGGGGAGCGCATATCGTGTCGCGATGGCGAAGATCAGAGGCCCATCGATGGTGGCTGAAACGTGTCCCGACAAGCTGAAGGTCATTGTGGAAGGGCTCTTCCCAAGACATGACCCAACGACATGGCCTCCTACACCGTACAACGACGAAGGGGGTAGCAACGCCGAAGGTCATCTGATCACCAATGAAGAACTTGTGGCAGTAGCGAAGAGATTGAAGGTGAAGAAAGCTCCCGGCCCGGATGGAATCCCGAATTTCGCCCTGAAATCGGCGGTTCAAGCATTCCCGGACAGGTTTCGAACAGTACTGCAGAAATGCCTGGACGAAGGACACTTCCCCGACCCGTGGAAGGTTCAAAAGCTCGTGTTGCTGCCAAAGCCAGGCAAACCACCGGGGGACCCATCATCGTATAGGCCTATATGTTTGCTGGACACCCTCGGAAAGCTTCTGGAACGGATCATCCTTAACCGGCTGACCAAGTACACGGAGAGCGAGCATGGCTTAGCAGCGAGGCAGTTCGGCTTCCGTAAAGGGAGATCCACGGTGGACGCCATCCGGAAAGTGGTCGAGAAAGCCGACGAAGCGCGGAGGAAAAAACGCAGGGGGAACCGTTGCTGCGCAATAGTCACGATTGACGTCAAGAACGCGTTCAACAGTGCGAGCTGGGCGGCCATAGCAGCAGCACTGCACAAAATGAAGGTGCCTGACTATTTGTGCATGATCTTGAAGAGCTACTTCGAGAACCGCGTGCTGGTCTACGACACTGCCGATGGACAAAAAACCGTTGTTGTTACCGCGGGAGTTCCGCAGGGATCCATTCTGGGTTCAGCACTGTGGAACGGAATGTATGACGGAGTGTTGACACTGGGGCTACCCAACGGCGTAGAGATTGTTGGCTTTGCAGACGACATAGTGCTGACGGTAACCGGCGAAAATGTCGAGGAGGTCGAAGTGCTGGCTATGGAGGCAATCGCAATGATCGAGAACTGGATGCTCGAGGTGAAGCTGCGGATCGCTCACCACAAGACGGAGATGATACTGGTTAGTAACCACAAAAAGGTGCAGCAGGCCCAGATACACGTTGGGGAACACGTAGTGCACTCGAAGAGAGCGCTCAAGTACCTCGGGGTGATGGTGGATGACCGGCTGAACTTCAACAGTCACGTCGATTACGCCTGCGAGAAGGCGGCTAAGGCGATCATGGCACTGTCGAGGATGATGCCGAACAATGCTGGACCCAGGAGCAGTAGGCGCCGCCTCTTGGCAAGTGTCGCGACGTCCATACTTAGGTACGGCGGACCGGTATGGTGGACGGCGCTGGGGACGAAGCGAAATCGAGCGCTGCTCGACAGAACGCAGAGACTGATGGCCATGCGGGTTGCAAGCGCATACAGGACCATCTCGTCGGAAGCAGTTGGCGTCATAGCCGGAATGATCCCCATCGGCATCACACTGGAGGAGGACACCGTGCGCTACACCCGAAGAGGCACGAGAGGTATCCGGGAAGCTGCGAGAGCCGAATCGCTGGCAAGATGGCAACGTGAGTGGGACACCACGGAGAAAGGCAGATGGACGCATCGGCTTATCCCGTCCGTATCCACGTGGGTGAGCAGAAGGCACGGAGAGGTCACCTTCCACCTCACACAGTTCCTGTCGGGCCATGGCTGCTTCAGGAAGTACCTGCACAGGTTCGGACATTCAGAGTCTCCTCTCTGTCCGGATTGCGACGAGTGCGAAGAAACACCGGAGCACGTGGTGTTCGCCTGCTCTCGCTTCGAGACAGCGCGAAGCGAAATGCTGGCAATTATCGGAGCAGACACCAGCCCGGATAATGTGGTGCAAAGAATGTGCAGCGACATTGCCAAGTGGAATGCGGTCGTCGGAGCAGTGACGCAGATCACTTCGGCTCTCCAGCGGAAATGGAGAGACGATCAGAGGAGGAACGACTAGAAGCCTAGTCGAAAACCCACGAGTGTGGCTGTGAAGGAGAGCACGTTATGATGGTCGGCTCTACCAAATCGGTACACGTCTCGATGGTCACAGGAGTCGAGAACCCACGAGTGTGGCTGTGAAGGAGAGCACGTTATGACGGTTGGCTCTACCAAATCGGTACACGTCTCGATGGTCCAAGGAGAGGGCTGCATATGACTAGCCGATCAAAAGCAACGCGATTCTTGGGCGCGGTTAAACCCTCGCATGGACTCATATGTATGTGGAACAGGAAATGGTTCTAGTACCCGGCATGGATCCTGTAAGTAGACTAGTGCAGAAAATGCAACGCCTCCCCCCGAAGTTATACCGAAAGGTGGTCCCGGGGGGAAAAGGGCACGGCGTTCAAGGACTGGTTTAGTGGGTCGGGAAAACTCTTTTTGTTTTCCCAACCCCACACTACCTGAGAAATTAATTCTCAGGTGTCTGATAGCAGATTCCGACCTTGTAAAAAAAAAAAAAAAAAAAAAAAAACACATACACACACACACATACACACACACATACACACACACACATTATACATCATCAAATATATACATCAAAGTGGGTTTTCGAGCTTTTCAATTTTAGAGCAGGATTATAGTCTTACCTCAGTGAGGAAGGCAAAACATCATCTTGATTATTCGGCGGAACATCTTTTTCACTACTACACATGCAAGTGTAACGTCACACGTCGAAAAATGACCTGTCACTATTTGTAGATGGGCAATGTGTGTAAACAAAATTGAAATTCACAAAAAATCATCCGCAGATTGATTTTCTTGAAGAATTTCGGGAGCGATTTTCTTTTGCGTGATTTGCCTCCTCTCTTTTTCGCGGGTGAAGAAAGTTAGCGAGCGAAATTGATTTTTTTGCGATTATTCCATCCCTGCTCGAAGCTAACCACCTGTTTTTAGGTTTGGACGATTGATGAAATAAATGTATAATTAACAGTACTGGAAATATTTTCAATGACAAGCAAAATCAAATTTTTATAATGAAATAGGGGAAGGTGGGGCAAGACGACCATATGGGGCAAGAGGAACAATCGCTAGTAAGGCCGTAATTTTTATAATTTTGATTATTTCCAGTATGAGGAATTGTTGCTAGCAATGCAATTAGCTGATTCTACTACCACATAACCACCAAAACGACGTAAACGCCACGGGGCATAATATTGAATGAAGTTTTTTTCAAAACCTTTGTTTCCTTATAATATTTGGAAAGTACAAAATAAGGCTTAGGGTTCGTTTTAAGGCTCATTTTATCAAAATGCTATTTTTCCTAGACCAGTAGTTTCCCTACCAATGACTTGCACGTATTACAATTATAAAGTATGATTTATGTTTTGGTTATTTTTGTAGAGAGTTTTTAAACAATCTTGTTTAGGTGGGGCAAGTGTACCATATGGATTTTTAATATGGAAAAAAATACGAATTGCTGCAGCAACATATTTTATTGTGAAAAAAATACATAAAAGTTCTTAAAAACTGATAATCAATTGTTTAAAAAATTGTCCATACACAATATACTAATATCATGAAAATTTACTTTTTTTTATCTAAGTAATTTATTTCTTTCGTAAAAACGGTCAAATTTTTAGTAAAATATTATTTTTAAATCTAAAAATGAAAGAAACGTTTCAAATACATCCTAATCTGATGTATCTTAGTGATAATAGTTCAACTGTTAGTAAATTAGCATGTTTTTTCATGCATTGTTCCTCTTGCCCCAACGGGTTGTTCGTCTTGCCCCACTAGTTGAGTAAAACGCACGAAAAATCAAAAAAATTAAAGAGCAATTCCAGCCCAAAACAGGAATTTTTCAGGTACTTTTTTCTCGACCCTCTCCGATTTCAATGAAACTTTGTAGACATGTTATCCTACGCTTATATAAGCCATTTTTGTGTATATGGAGCCAGTTCCACACGATAATGACATTTGAGAAGGGCGTAAGTGTTTTAAATATTTTTGTAATTCGGAATTTAAATATTTCTGTATCTCGAAGCCGTTGCATCGTATCAAAAAGTGGTCAAAGACAAACTTGTAGGAAATTTGACGGGCTTTTCGATAAAAATACACTGAAAGAAAAAAACACCCAACTTTTATGAGATTTTTAAGTTTAAAAGTCAAATTTGAGGGGGAGCCCACGATTTTTTTTCGTTCAAAATTTTTGTGAAAATAGCAAGCTCATACATCCAATTTAAATGTTGTCAAAGACAAACTTATGGGAAATTTGACGAGCTTTCTTGTAAATATATTTACGAGACTGAAAAATTAAGTCTGTCATATAGAAATTGCCAAAAACCATCAAAAAACCTATTTTTTCTACATTTTTATTTTTAAAACCGCTGTAACTTTACAAGGATTGGACTTAGGACAATGGTCAATATGGAGACTTTTATGTAAAATTGTCTGGAGAATCGATTCCCGTATTCGGTTTTTGAAAATTTTGACGTTTAGAGCACTTTTCAAAAAAACAGTTTCAGTAAATGATTTTTGTATTTTTTTAGGTGAGTTGCTCCATCCTGCATTTTTCGTGAGTCTTTTTGTAACATCTTAGGCTATCTTCACAAAAATTTTGAACGAAAAAAAATCGTGGGCTCCCCCTCAAATTTGACTTTTAAACTTAAAAATCTCATAAAAGTTGGGTGTTTTTTTCTTTCAGTGTATTTTTATCGAAAAGCCCGTCAAATTTCCTACAAGTTTGTCTTTGACCACTTTTTGATACGATGCAACGGCTTCGAAATACAGAAATATTTAAATTCCGAATTACAAAAATATTTAAAACACTTACGCCCTTCTCAAATGTCATTATCGAGTGGAACTGGCTCCATATACACAAAAATGGCTTATATAAGCGAAGGATAACATGTCAACAAAGTTTCATTGAAATCGGAGAGGGTCGGGTACAACCGATTCCCTATTTGGCATGGAATTGCTCTAAAATCAATTTTTTACATTAAAAAACAGATTTTTTTAAAAACTTGTTCTATCAAAGTCTCAGTCAAGACCTGGAATAAGATGATTCCAATAAATCCGACAGATTTTTTAACGTTTTTAATGGGTTATAACGAGCATTTCCTTAGCTTGTTACACTTGCCCCACTTTCCCCTACCAGCAACGATTGCTGAATTTTCGGCAAATGATCTGTCAAACTGCCACAAGAAAATTACTGAATTGCAAAATAAGTTGACGTTTCTTTTGCTGAAATTTCAGTTGTTTTGGCAATCATTTTACTGAAATTTTAGAAAATCATCTATCGAAGTGACAAATATCAGTTAACTGAGAATTCAGTAAAATCGAAATAACTGAATCGAAAATTTCAGTAAAACTTTACTGAATTTCAGCAAAAAAAAGTGGTGTGGATGCGGTTATGATGTGCGGTTAAAAACCGTTGACCCCCTTTAATACCTAGGACTCCCTAGGATGACCCAGGACATGCCAACACATCAGCAAAGTAGTCTTCCACACTCACTGAAGCTATAAACGCAAATAAAAATACTAAAAATAAAACAAGAAAAACTTAAAACAAGAGAAGTGAAGTCATTCGTAGAACAACCGTCGGTTAATCGAGTCTGGTCTGTATCTTTGTTTTTATCACTGATATCATTGTTTATTGCGTTCAGAGCGTTTGAAGCTGTAGAGATAATGTTTTCTTAAATAGCTAATACCTAATCTAAACCCAGTTCAACAAATAATTATATCAAAACAATTGGACCCGTATTTTTTTTGTTGGGCAAATTTTGGTGGATTTTAGCGCGATTCATAGGAGTTATCACGATTTTACCAAAACAAGTTTTCAGGTTGCAAATTATAGAAAAACACGTTCTGTTACGAATTTTCAAACATGAAGGGGTTATACGAAACACCGAAAAAAGGAATTCGGACGCAAGGACAAGTTTCACGCAAATCAAAGGTTAAGGTGGATTGAACAACCTTTTTGAACATGCTTTAAAATATAATGTTTAACAAAGAAATTTTTTTATCCATAATTAAAAAATAATATAATCCAATATACCCTTCAACGGGAATGCATTGAATAAAAGCAGATTTTCGATCAGTAGTATCACTAAACTCTTCTTTGCGTTTGGTTTCATCTTTCTTTTAGATCAGCTGACTGGCTGTTGAACGACGTTCTCGCAACCCACCCTCTTTCCGCTCGGCTGAGCGCGTACATTTTTCCTGTTGGACCCGGTTACAAAGCGGCTTAGAAAATAAATTTTAATCTGACGCTCGGTTGGTTCGGTGGTGCTTCTGAGATGTCCGACACCGGCAGTGGACACGACGGAGCCCAGAAGGACTACTCGCAAAAAATGGATGGCGGCGGCGGCGACTTTGACTCTGGGCAGCAGAGTCAACAGACGGAACAGGAACTGGCCACCAAGATGCTGCAGATTCAGTCAAAGCGGTTCTATCTGGACGTGAAGCAGAACCGACGCGGCCGGTTCATCAAGGTGGCCGAAATTGGCGCCGACGGAAGGCGCAGCCAGATCTTTCTGGCGTTGTCGACAGCGGCCGAGTTCCGGGATCACCTGTCGACGTTCAGCGATTATTACGCCTCGCTGGGACCACCGAATCCGGACAATGTGCCCGAGGATGGCAAGCTAAAGTCCGAAATGATGATCAAGGACAACCGGCGGTACTACCTTGACCTGAAAGAGAACGTGCGGGGCCGGTTTCTGCGCGTGTCTCAGACGATCACCCGCGGCGGTCCGCGGTCCCAGATTGCCATCCCGGCGCAAGGGATGATCGAGTTTCGCGATGCGCTCACCGACCTGCTCGAGGAGTTCGGCACGAACGACGGCGGTTTTAAGGGCGAGCTGCCCGAGGGGCGCCACATGCGTGTAGACAACAAAAACTTTTACTTTGACATCGGTCAGAACAGCCGGGGCATCTACATGCGGGTGTCGGAGGTGAAAAGCAACTTCCGGACCGCGATCACCGTGCCGGAAAAGTGCTGGTCGCGGTTCCGTGACATCCTCAGCGATTACTGCGACAAGATGAAGAAAACGTCCGAGTCAACCACATCGTCGATCACTGCCGATAACCCATTGCAGAAGCAAACATCAAATAATATGTAAATTAGTGACGCGAGAGAGACAGAATTCAAACAGCAACAACAACCCCCGTCGTTTTGGCTTCGTTTCCGCTTCCTTACGTTTTTTTTTCTCCTCCTTACTGGAGTCCGTGGCCGGTTCCGTTTGGGTCCTGCTCTCAATTGTAAAATTATTAATACCATTTAGTTATGTTTCATTAATTTTTGTTTTTCGTTACGTTTCCTTAATTTCGTTCTAAAAGAAAGAATTATATATTAAATTATAAATGAAAAGGAGTATAAAATATATTATACAAATAGTTATAAACGAAAAAACGAGAGAGAACATCAGATCTAATCTGAATATAAACCGCAGTTATAAGAATTAAATAAAGAGGAAAATTTAACAAATTAAATTTAACACAACAAAAAACTACAAGAAGAAAAAAATCAATCCTTGCGCGTGCCGTTCGAAGCTGTGTGAAATTTGCAATCTTTTTGTGTTGTAATGGAAAACGAATTATTTTTGTAAAAAAAAGAATATTAACTAAAATATAGTGTTTACGCTTTGGACAAACTTCAATAGAGATGATTAGTGTAAAATATTAACTATTTTGAAGTGGTTGATCAAAAGAAATATTAAATAAAAATATAAATCAGAGCAGTCTAAGCAAAATCTAATTAGTTTCGAAAACTAGTGCTAAAAGGTTGATCTTTCATACACACAGAGAGATGGCGCAGCAAAGTGTGCAGGCTCGCGTGATGATTGAACCTGCTAAATTACCAATTACAGAGGGCAAAACACACAAGCAAAATGGAACAAACAAGCAAAAAACAACAACCGGGAAATATTACAAACAAACAAAAAACAAAAGGAAGCGCAGTTGAACGTAGCCGAATTCTTAGCTGGAGCTGGCAAAACAAATCCGAAACAAAAACAAAGCAAAAACATTTTCCAGAAAAGCAGAGCGCAAACAAACAAAAAATGGACTAGCAATGATGAAAATGCACGCGGAGAGAGACGATCGCGTGGTTTTTCTTTTGATTTTCTTCAATAATCTAGTAGATTGCAACTATTCAACAAAGTAAAGTATAACTAGAATTTGGAGGAACCCGCTAGTCTTTCTCTCTCTGCGAGCAGTGCTGGAAACATTTGGGGTAGACACACACATACACGAACACACATACAAACATTAACACTCTCACCCACTCACAAACAGACTTGAAGAAGATGCGACCGAGTGTAAAAAGAAGATGAAAGTATAATGACAAAGTCAATATATATTACTGTTAAATGTTACACTAAAAACAAAGGGGAAAAGCAAAGCTCTGCGCAGATGAATTTGTGTGATTTTTTATTTGTTTCTAGCGGAAAGCGAAATGCAAAAAAGGGGCCCGAAAAGCGACACGATCATTGCCACAACCCACTAAAAAGAAGTAACATTTGTTTGCGTGCATTAGTTTCTCCATCTCTCTCTCACCAAACACAGAAGCTCTGACGAAATCAGAATGAAAAATCAGAAATTACAAGCAAGTAGAAAAACGAAAAAAAAAAAGCGTTTCGAGAATCATGCGCGGCATTGATCGATTACTAGGCAAGAAACAACATGATTGTAAATCGGTGTGAAGAAAAAACAAAAGTATAAGAAAGTAAACGTTAATAAGAAAAAAAAAACAAACTGGTCGTCCGAGCAAAACGTCTCCTAGAGGCAGCATAAAAGCGTGGAACGGGACCAACAGCTGTGATCTACTGTGAAATGAGAACAATTCTCTTAATTTACACACACCCACGTAAATGCGAGATGAAATTCCCACACGTGTTAAACGAGTTTTTAATTATAGATATGTTTTATTGCGTTTTCTTTGTTGATGTCGCAATACGGTCAGTGGACGAAATTAGTAATTTCTTTAAAAATGGTCCATTGACGTCGGCTAAAAGTCGATCGTTTATTGCCCTGTTGTTTGTTGATTTTAGATCTGTTTGAAAATACAAGTTTGTTGGAAGTTTGAACCGTCTGAAATTGTTTTAAAGGTGGTGCGGATTAGTTACTTAAATTGTATCGATTTCTTCGTTCGACAAATTTGGTAATAAAATTACCACTAAGCAGAATGCTTTCAAAAACCTTGGACTGCACGGACTAACACTGAAAGTGTTTTGAAATCATGTATTTACTATTCTTATTTTGAGAATTTTTCACGAAAACTTCCCTTAAATTTTCTCAGTTCTTTGTTGTGCTCCCTGGTTATCGCATTCATCTATCAAAATTTGGCAAACGCTCATCGAAATATGTCGATACTCGATCGAAAAATGACGATCCCCAATCGAAATGTTGCTGTCGTTTATTGAAATAATTTCTCGAACGGCAGTCGAAATTTGGCAACCGTTAATCGAACGATGTCGACCAACGATCGAAAAATGTCGGTCTCCAGTCGCAATTACTCGATCGTCGATCGAAATTTGACATTTTTTAATCGAGATATTATCGATCGAAATTTGAGGTCGGTAATCGAAATATGTCGATCAAAATATGTCGGTGACAATCGCTGTTTCTCGAGCTACAATCGACATTTTTCGGTTGTCAAGCGTAATAAGTCGATCGTCGATCGAAGTATGTTTGTAAATCGCAATTTCTTGATCCTCAATCGAAATTATCTCGAATCTATCGAATCGAATCGATGTTCGACAATCGTGACTTGTTGATAGCCGGTAAAACATACCGATCAGAATCTAGATCGAAATTTTTGTTTCGATCGGCGATCATTGAAATAACGAGCTACCGTGGCCGTAAGGTTACGGATTTCGCCTTGTAAGCGGAAGGTGAAGGGTTTGATTCCTGGCTGGCTCGGTAAAGTCAGATCCCTTCAAAGAGTAAATCTGCTCACTGGGAATCCTAATCGACTGAGCTCGATTCTCGTACCGGGGAGATGAAGTTTAAATGAGATCGACGATCAAATTGTTGCGATCGAAAGATTTCGACGGACGTTTGACATTTTACGGTTTAAGATTTTTGATCAAATGCATCAATCAGGGACATAGATTCAAAATTATGTATTGTTAGAAAAATGTGGTTTAAAAATAAGCTGTTTCAAAACAAATAATTTTCAAAATATTACATGGTCAATATTTTGATCCGGCGTTCGGTAGTCTCTATCGAACTTTCTTTAATGAATGTGATACCAACGGAAAATTCTAGAAATTCAAACTCTTTCATAGTGTGTATATTTACTATTTAAAAAAAATATAACATATTAAGTTTCCACAAAAATTACACGCTTAGGCATCGGAAATTGTTTGTCGGATTAAATCCACATCGGTTTCCGGATCGGAAGGAAAGCAAAATTTACAGAAATTCACAATTCAACAATTGGACTTGTTTAATAAATTCCTGTCTTTATTTTAAATTCCTTGAATATTGTAATCTATCCAATTATTCTGTTTCGATTGGAAGTTGTCGATTTTGCACTAAGCTTGCTGGGATTCCTATCTGGTGAGTACACGAGAGCTCGAAGGCATCCATTTGCCTACTGCGATCGAAATATTCCGATCGAAAAGTATCGATAGAATGCAATAATCAGGATGAAAATTTTTTATTTCTAGCGAACCTGTAAGCTCTGAGCACTGGAAGGAAAAGGAAAAGAACGACGTGTCTATAGGATACGGAAACACACTCACTCATACACACAGAACCACTCACACACACACACATACAAACAAAAAGCTTAGAAGCTGATAAATCGTTTACTGCACACACACAGTTGGGAAAAAACGGAGGATACAAATGAAGTAAGCAAACAATAGCGATCATGTTAATTGAGGTAAAAAGAGAGTTAAAATCACACAAAAGAAGCAACACAAACAAACAAAAAAAGGGCGGAAATTTGTTTTTGTTTTGGGGCACTCGGTGTGGAGTATTTTATGAATTTGGAACCTGAAGAAAACAATAACAAAACAAGTTGAGCAGAAAAAAAGTTGCAAGCAAACGATGGTTCTTTTTTTAAATGAAAAATGAACAAAAGCGCGAAACCAGATTATTATCAATTATTGAATGAATTATTATCTACTGCTACCATTACAACAAACAACAACAACAACAAAAACTATATTATGAATATTGTGAAGAATTTTAACTTATGTTGTCTTTTTCTCAAGTCTATTATAGCGATAAAGAAAATAATAAATATAGTAATGAACAACAAAAAAACGACAGATAGGAGGACAAATAATAAAGAGAAAAGAAAAAAATTAAGAAAAACACAAAAAATATAAAAGAGAAAATATAATAGGTATATAATAATGATAAAAATGTTCCCGAATCGAGATGATGTTCAGTTAAGTCTCAAATAAAAGAAGAAGAAAAACAGCAAACTGTGAAACATTTGTGTTACAAAGTACATACAAGCAAAAGCTGCGATTGTATCGCCTGGCGATAAGTTGTTTTTTTTTCACTGTTTCCCCCACCCCTGCCCCGCGCGTTCAAAACGCCTAATGTTAGTTTGTTTTTAAATTTTCACAACAAATTGCACACGCGCTAGCGCAGTTTCAATTTGTTCAAACTTCGCCACAATCATTTGCGTGTCTCTCCCGCTCCCCCCACCCCTACTCAAAGTTGATTTTATGTCATTCCTTGCGGAACACCCTGTGTGCGTTTGCAAACAAAAAGAAGAAAACAAGATGAAACAGAAATAAGAAGAAAAATACAAAGTTTATATATATTTCTATTAGCCGGTAGTCGCGCCAACCGATAGTATGTAACTCGAAATAAAAATAAAAAATAAAGTGGTAAATATATTAAAAAATAAACACATATTTTTGCATAAGTGCGCAGCCATAACGATTAAGCAGACGAATGCAAACGAACGCAAATTATGTTCTTAAAACTCACACTCACACAGACTCAAACACACACACACACACACACATAAATTGCAAACACAGGGTGTTTCCCGCGCAAGTTTTTGTTTTGTTCTCTTGAGTTCCTTTCTCTCACTCTCTCACGGTCTGCTACAGGGTGATCGGTTTCCACTCTGTTTCAGTTTTGAGTAGTAGCGCGCGCTATACGTAAATTTAACAAAAACATAGAAAACAAACAAACAGAAACAAACACGAAGCTGTTCGCGCCATTCAAGAGAATAATAAGAGGTAAAACAAAACAAAAAAAAAAACGACAAATATATAGATGAGAAATTTATTGAACAAAAAAAAAAGGATACAGAAAAAGTAATAATCTAGTTTTCCCTAACACACAATAGCAGCGAACCGACCCAGAAGAGGACACCTGATGTGCGAAATTTCTTAGTTTTTCCTTAGCGATTTTCAAATTCTTTTTAATTTGTGTTTATTTTTTTTTGTTTTAAATAAGTGCTTCTCCTACGTGTAGCGTTAATTTATTATTTTGTTTTCTATTTATACACCCTCTCACACACCTCTCTTAGGCTACCTTATTCAATTTTTCCCTAGCATTTTAATGACCATAAACACAAACACACACACACACAGCTCATGTGTCAATGTTTCTGGCATTCGCGAGAGTTTCCCCCTCTTTTTTGTTGACTATTTAGTGATGTAACTTTTAATTTGTCTTGATTTACGTACATTATATTTACTCGTTTTTGTTTTTAGGTATTCAAATTGGAGGAAATTAAAGCTATGACTACCTTTAATCGATGATACACAGAAGTAACGATACAAAATAATAAAGAAGAAGAAGATACAATATTTTTAGGTGAAATGAAGTTTTTTGGTTTGATTTTTTATATAGGAATCTAAATTATTTAATCCGTTTATAAACGCTTTTCCTGAGAATAACGAGAGAGAAAAAAAAAACAAAATAGAAAAGAGAAATCATTAAGATTAAACAAGTAAAAGAGTAAAAATGAAAGGAAAACACACAAAACGTTGCTGCGAGGTTCAAACACACACAACAACCAAAAAAAAAAGGATAATGCTGTAGAGTTCGCGAATCAAATGATCAATCTAGATAAACGGTTTTATTCTTTGATTAAGATACTAGAGAGAAGGGCATCCAAACCAGATGATGATAACTAGAACACGAGCATAGCAAGGGGACTGTAGAATATCGGAAAATAGGGGGAAAATATAAGTATAAAAACTAAAAATATCAACGCAAATGGACGGTAATGTGTGCGTAAGCTGAATCCATTCTGAATAAGACACCCGGTGAGGCACGTTCTCATACAAAACAAAAAACAATGGTAAATAAGCGAAAGCTGTGATTTCAAATCGGCTTCTCGCACATTTTCTGCATAAACAACTCCGCTGAAGACTAAGCAAACCAATATTTAAAAGAACAATTCAGAATCTGACGAAAGGCACATTTGAAGTAAAGAAAACAAAACCATAAATTAATAACGAATCACTAATTACCACATTTTATTACCAGTAAGCAACACCTTTGCAAAAAGAAGAAAAAAAAACCAACATCAATTCGAAATCAACCGATTTGCAACAGTAACAACAAAATTCGGCGCGACACAGAAACAGAACAACAACAAAAAACAAGAAATGCTGGTCCCACGAAAGTGTACGAACGAAAATATGGAGCCGATACGAGTAAGAAAGAAGAAAGAAAGAACACACACGCGTACGTACCCACAAAGTACACAGAAAAACACACACACACAGAGAAGATGCACCTAGTGTTGTAATGGATTAAGGAATAAACAAGTCGACAGCTTAAAAACAGAAGGAAAAAAAAGGTGTTTTGATTATTTGATTCAGGTGTTACAATGTTAGTAGGAAATATACTAATAAATGTGATTACAAACAACAAAAAACCAATAAAGAACGCACGGCCTGGTGGTTTGATTTTCCGGTGTCCGAAATGTCACTTAATCATAAGTTTAAAAGTTTGTTCGATCTCACTTTAATGCAAAAATTTACCTGATTTCAGTGACCCGCAAAAAAAGTAGAATGAATTCAACTCGAAACATCTCAATAATACATGCATTCCAAAGAGCTCACCCACAGGAATCGCCCTTAGAAAGTGAGCTTTGAAAGCTCCGCATCGCTTCCAAAAGCTCAGCTTCATATTTAGAAGGAGGCGCTTGGTATTTTGGGGCCACCGAACGGCACTGCACAGAGAGACTTCAACGAAACAACAAACAGTGAACCTTAAGAGCGAGTCCACGAGCAAAGCATACCCATCTCGCATCGACCTCTCCAATCTGCCTGAAATTTTCAGAGGTTGTTTGTACATATAAAACTAGCATCTGGCCAAAATATGAGCACTCTAGGTCAACGGGAAGTGGGGCAAATCGGGACACAAAGTTTGAAGGTTCAAAAACGTCAAAAATCGTAAAAAAGCTGTAACTTGGGCAAAATTCAATTTAATTTCAAAATTCAAAATGCATCTGAAAGGGCTCAAAAAATGCAACAAAATGCAGGGTAGAGCATCCCGATTGGTTAAATCTAAAGAAAGTTATTGGCATTTTAGTGAAAAAATAGCATAATTTTCAAACTCAAATAAAAAAGTGTTCCATCCAGATATCAACTCGGTTCGACCTGCAGCTTGTAGGGGACATCTGGGACTACCATCTGAGGATGAGAACGCTTTGGGTAAGGCAGTTTAACGTATTAAATAGACACTTTTACTTTTAGTGAAGTTTTTGGTTGTAAATTTTTGCTCGGGGGACCCCTTAGATCCCATTTTCTGGTGATAATTTTATCATATTCGTGTTCCTGAGACAATTTCACAATAGAAACATACATAAAAATGTTTATTTTGATCCATCTTAACCCATTAAAAAATAAAAGTTAAAAAAAATCTTCGATTCACATTTATTGAAAATCAAGCTCGTTTCCAAGGATACTAGATGACACCAGAAAAAAGCAGCTTCATAATTTTTTTTAACTTTTATTTTTTAAAGGGTTAAAATGGATCAAAATAAACATTTTTATGTATGTTTCTATTGTGAAATTGTCTCAGGAACACGAATATGATAAAATTATCACCAGAAAATGGGATCTAAGGGGTCCCCCGAGCAAAAATTTACAACCAAAAACTTCACTAAAAGTAAAAGTGTCTATTTAATACGTTAAACTGCCTTACCCAAAGCGTTCTCATCCTCAGATGGTAGTCCCAGATGTCCCCTACAAGCTGCAGGTCGAACCGAGTTGATATCTGGATGGAACACTTTTTTATTTGAGTTTGAAAATTATGCTATTTTTTCACTAAAATGCCAATAACTTTCTTTAGATTTAACCAATCGGGATGCTCTACCCTGCATTTTGTTGCATTTTTTGAGCCCTTTCAGATGCATTTTGAATTTTGAAATTAAATTGAATTTTGCCCAAGTTACAGCTTTTTTACGATTTTTGACGTTTTTGAACCTTCAAACTTTGTGTCCCGATTTGCCCCACTTCCCGTTGACCTAGAGTGCTCATATTTTGGCCAGATGCTAATTTTATATGTACAAACAACCTCTGAAAATTTCAGGCAGATTGGTGAGGTCCAAACGACGTCCCATACAAAGGGGTATGCCCTGTTCGTGGACTCGCTCTTAAAACAAACTTACAGTGAAATAAAAAAAAAGTACCAAATTCCTAAATTCTAGGAATTTTGGCTCCTTTCCTTATTTAGTAATCGGGTTTTTTGGATTACTTAATAAGAAAAGGAGGCAAAATTCCTAGAATTTAGGAATTTGGTACTTTTTTTTATTTCAGTGTAGTCGTGTGCATGCACTAAAATAAAAAAATAGTACCAAATTCCTTTATTCTAGGAATTGTGCCTCTTTTCCTTATTTAGTAATCGGATTTTTTTGGTTTACTTAATAAGGAAAGGAGCCAAAATTCCTAGAATTTAGCAATTTTATTTTATTCAGTGTAGCAAAAGCTGGTTTCGTTTTATAAATTTCCGCAGTAACTGTTCAAAAGGACGAAACCTTGGAACATAAAAAACGAAAACGGCGTGAAAGCACCTTCAAGAGAACACGAAGTTTTAGTAAATTAGTTCAATTCCTGTAGTTTGTTTGCCAACCCTATAGACCAATGTCGATGGACATATTCTTCGAAAATTTGCAACAGCATAAATATTTCTGTATAAAAAAATCATAACAAAATTTAGGGCTAAGCCGAAAACGATTTAAAATTTTATGGATATTACTGAGGGAGTACCGTCATCTGGGGCACATGAGGTTAATTGGGATACTTGGATAAGCAGTTTTTTTCCACAATCATTTGATTTTTTCATTGGTATCAGGTGGAACTGATGCATAACAGCACATTTTGAAAATTTATAAACAGCATGCTGTTCCCGTTATGACTGTAGTTGTAGTTTCACGTTTAATCAAAACTTTAAATTTGGAGGTGATTGGACAGCTTTGTGCTTATTTTTAGTGCAGTAAATTTTACATACCCAAAAATGCTTCATTAGAAAGCAGGCCAGAAACTAACTACAGTCCAGACTCGATTATCGGAAGCCTCGATTATCCAAAGATTCGATTATCCGAAGTTCGATTATCCGAAGGTTTGAATGGGACTTCGGATAATCGGATCACGAACAATTTTTTTTCTTGTTTTTAACATCAAATTTTAGTCAATTTTTTAGTCAATTTTTTACAGTTGAGCAATTCTCTACCAAAACCGGAAATGGATTTTATTTGTATTTTTTGATTTGGCTCAAACTTTGTGGGGGCCTTCCCTATGACCAAATATGCTATTTTGTGTCATTGGTTCACCCATACAAGTCTCCATACAATTTTGGCAGCTGTCCATACAAAAATTGTATGTAAATATTCAAACAGCTGTAACTTTTGAGTGAATTTTCTGATTAATTTGGTGTCTTGGGCAAAGTTGTAGGTATTGTGGAGGACTTTTGAGGAAAAAAATAGGTACACGGAAAAAAAATTGTAGATTTTTTTATCAACTTTTTTTTTTACTAAAACTCAATTTCCCAAAATACGTATTTTTTGATTTTCGAGATTTTTTGATATGTTTTAGGGGACAAAAATCCGCAACTTTTGAGCCATAGAGAAACATGGTCAAAAAATCTGCCGCCGAGTTATGATTAACAATGTTAAAACATGAAACATTCGTGAAATTTTCCGATCTTTTCGAAAAAAATATTTTGAAATTTTTAAATCAAGACTAACATTTTAAAAGGGCCAAACATTGAATATTACGCCCATTTAAAATGTTAGTCTTGATTTAAAAATTTCAAAATATTTTTTTCGAAGAGATCGGAAAATTTCACGAATGTTTCATGTGTTAACATTGATAATCGGACCATTAGTTGCTGAGATATCGTCATTAGAAAATTGTGGGTTATTTTGGTGAGATTAAGAAAACTTCAATTTTCGTGTTTCTTTTTCTCAAAGCGGCTCTATCTCAGCAACCCGAGGTACAATCTTCAATGTCTCTTAGACAATTTTATAGCAAATTTTCTGAACCTTTTAAAAATTTTTTTAGAGATGGTCACTTATGGTAACTATTTTTAAAAATTTAAAAACTGCAAATATTTCGCTAAAATCAAACTTTCGGTGGCTATATCTTGAAAACGGAGCCCTTTATCAAAAAATCTGTAAAGTACTTTTCGATAGCAAATTCAATTTTGCATCAAAAAGTAATGTCAAACTTGTTTTTGCATAAAACTTCAATTTTTTCCAAAAATCACTATTTTTCAAAAATTCATAACTCGGCGGCAGATTTTTTGACCATATTTCTCTATGGCTTAAAAGTTGCGGATTTTTGTCCCATAAAACATATAAAAAAATCTCGAAAATAAAAAAATACGTACGTAAATTGAGTTTTAGAGAAAAAAAGTTGATAAAAAAATCTGCAATTTTTTTTCCGTGTACCTATTTTTTTCTCAAAAGTCCTCAACAATACCTACTACTTTGCCGAAGACACCAAATTGATCAGAAAATTCACTCAAAAGTTACAGCTGTTTGAATATTTACATACCATTTTTGTATGGACAGCAGCCAAAATTGTATGGAGACTTGTATGGGTGAACCAATGACGCAAAATAGCTTATTTGGTCATAGGGAAGGCCCCCACAAAGTTTGAGTCAAATAAAAAAATACAAAAAATAAAAATGGTCCAAAATCGGCCGATTTCGTAGAGAGTTGCTCAGTTAATTGTCTAATAAATGATTAAATGCGTTTTTTTCAATATTTCGCCACCGCCATTTTGGCCGCCATCATGGAATTAAAAATTCTAGATCACTTTAGCGTAGTGTAGAGGTTATATGCTCGAAAATCAAAAATTATGCAAAACAATGTTAACAATCTTCATTCTGAAACTATACATTACAGGAACTATTAACAATATTTAAATTATTTACTACAAAGTTTGACTATTTTAACAATTAGATTGTTGCAAGATTGGGTCCATTAGTTTGACAATTTTGAAATAAGAAGACAACAACTTCGTACCCTTAAACTCTATGCATTCTATTTACACTTAAATCACTTGTCCAAAACTCAGGAGAAATGCTCACGCCCTTAAACAGCATCGCAGCTGATACTTACCTTACCACCCACAATTTAAAATATGCGTAAAATTTACGCATTACCAGATCACTCACCTATCAAGATTAATACGCACACACCTTATAACTCAGCTGATTGCCACTTTACCTTTTTTTTCCTTCAAACCATGCTTCGACTCGATACTTACCTTCACCCAATAAGCAACATCGGTGTGGGGTCCCAATTTTCCCCTTTTTCTTTATTTTTCCACCCAACCAACTGTTGATGACCATTATGGAACGTGCGAGGCACCGCCGCCGCACGTGATTGAAACGCCACTTTTTCCGTGTGTAACACGTTCATACATTTTTCGTACATTTATTTCATAAGTGTGTGATGGTTTGGTGAATATCTTTCATGCTTTATTACTTTCGCTTTCGTTAAAATAAATTAAAACAAATAAATGGTGTTTGTGTGTTTGTGTATATGTGGTTACTGTTTTTTACGTTACTTTCGTTCACCTGCTGGCAACACTTCCGCGGGAGGGGGGTCTCCGCGACTTGAATCCATGTCGATTTTCGTGTTGAACTGTGCCGAGTTGCCCAACATCAGATAAACCTAAACATACTAATTAGATGAACCGTACGTAACTTTTGTCTTTCTTCTTTTCATTAATATGGCAAGTTTGGGTGATTGTTGTTAGTATTTTCGGTCATTTTGTAACACTTTGTTCAATTAAGTTTTATTTGCTACTTTAGCATGATTATTTATAAATAGTTGTTTTTTTTTTCTTTTTCCTTTCGTACATATAAGTTGCTTACAATTTGAATATTGACTATATTGGCGTCCTGTGATTGACCGTGCTAAGCATGCAACACTCGAGCTACAACCAAAAATCCTAAACCTAAATCTCAATCGCTACAATCCACGTTTCACGTTTCCTAGCTTTCAGAACAAAAATATCACCTTTGCTCACTAATTTGTTTAACTCCTTTGCGGGCGTTCCAACGTTTCGACGTTCCCGCCTCAGCGAACGTACTTGATCTTGGTCCAGCCGGACTCGCTGGCAAACACCTCCCGGTAGCTGTTCCGGAATCCGTAGAACGCGTACAGTGCCAAACCTGACCGGGAATTGATGATTTTTCATTTTTATTTAGAGTTAAATCGTTGCTCATTTGTGGTTCATGCACTAGAGTTAGGCGATTACAGCGATCATGCGGGGTTTTTTTCAGTGGGTTAGCGAGTTATTTGGGAGGTGAGCTTTTAACGTCGTTTTTTAGCTAATCTTGATTGAGCAAGGTATTTAGACCGACCACATGCAATAGTCGGTCAGAAGGAGTTTGCTAAAAGCTATAACAAAACTGTTGCTTGCTTTCGACGGTTGTACATAGCTTTGGTAGGTTGAGTTTTGCTACAGTATGTAAAAAAAGTATTTACACCCCTTGGGCACCGTAGGTTATAAAGAAAACCTAGATGTATGGGTATCAAAAGATCGGAAATTTTATGCCCTTTCCGATTCCACATAGGTTGACTTGTGAATCGTGGACCGGTTCGGATGCCGGCGGATTTTCCGACGACGTAATTCCGGGTTGGTACGAAATTCCAACGAAAAATCTATTCTATCGATATAAATACCCCCAAAACGGTGTTATACCCACTCCAAAATGTTTATTTAGCAATTTTATGGTAATATATTGACATTTAGTTGAATTAAAAGTTTGCAAAATTAAGTTTAGATAAGTTTTATATTGAATTTCCAGAATTATATAAACTTTTATACTAAGTAGTTAGTAAACTTTATATTCAATCCAAATTATTTTTTTAATCAGTCAAGGATTCCTATTTGGAGTTGAGAGACTGGATTTATGGCGATTTGTCAACAAATAACTTTATTTATGTTAATTTTTCGAAAGGTGTACAAACTTTTTTTGCACCTTTTTTATTTTAGTAATAGTATTTGTTATATAACTTTTTATAGAAATCATCTTTTCATGAGCTTTTTGTAGCAAAATGTTTGGCATGAGTTTCTGAACAAAACGTAGTACTAGGTTCCTGTCAAACTTTAATTTTTTTACATATTTCATCACAAAATGTGCATGGTGCCCAAGGGGTGTAAATACTTTTTTACATACTGTACGTTTTTACCTGACTCTTTTTGGAAGTACTAAGCATCAAGCATTAGCTTCACTTACATTTTTACTCTTTCCACTCAACATTTGTAAGATTGATTAAAAAATAATTGAAATTCAACAACAAAGCTACTGTCCTTATTGTTTGTAATCCCAACATGCTCCATTTGACGGCAAATCAAAATAAAAAAAAATATTTTCGTAGTTGCCTACAAGAATATTAAACTTGTACACTGAAACCCCGATGGTTTGACACCAATTGTTGGCAGACGAACAAGGTCACTTTTCAATTTGACGCCCTCTTTACACAGAGCTCATACTTAAGGAGGTATTAGACTACGGCAAGCAAACAAACTAACTCGCACATTTTGACAGTTTTTCTGCGTTGTTTGTACACCAACTTTTTTGTTTGCAGAAACGTCAGCTTGCATACATTTTGACTTGTGTGAGTTTGTTTGTTTGTTTGCCATAGTATTATTGCTCCTTTACTACCAAATTTTTGGTTTGATAATAAATGTGAGCCCCGTGTAAAAAGTGACAGAACTGTTCGTCACTTTTTAGTTTGAGTATGTCAAACCAACCGGGTACTATCGTAAAAAAATAGCATTATTTTAATCTTCTCAAAGTGTCATGATTTTCTCAATGAACATGATTTTAAATCGGAAATCGGAATGCATTTTCGGATTCTTCGGACAATTTTTCACTAGGAAAAGGTAAAACATTTTTGTAAATAAGAAATATCTATATTTTTGAAACATAATTCATAAAAAAATCTCCAAACTTTAGGCATTTTCAGTATAACAAATTTCATATAAAATGTGAAAACGTTTGATTCCTGATTCGAATTCAGTTTAAAATACACTATAAATCGATAATTTTATGAACAAAACTAGTTCAATCGAATTTCAGGCAATTTTTTTAAAACAATTTTATCTAAAATTTACATGCTTATAAACTTAGTTAACTAAACATAAACATTGATTTTTTTTCTCAAAAACTATATCAGCAACCTTTGTGATGGAACATTTGACGTAAAAATAAAGTTTGAACACCTTAAATCTGATTTAAACAAGAAAATGTCTGACTATCAATGTCACCCCGGAATTCTAACTAAGATTTTTTAGTGTAGCAATTTTTTGAAACGTTATTGAAAAAACTTTTGTTTTCAAAAATTGTACATGGACTTTGTGTGGCCTACCCCAGTACATGTTTTAACAATAATAATCTTGAGAAAAACCTTACCAGTTGGAAAATATTACAAAAATAAATTTAAATCCTATCAATGTCACCCCGGTTTAAGGTAACTAAAAAAGTGTCAAACAAAAAAGTAACCAACCAGCGCACAGTGGGAAAAATTGAGTCAAAAAACGGACTTAATTGATGCTGGTCAATTAGAACTTTCAATCAAGACTTTTATTATGTAAAAAAATCCTGTAAAATCAATTGGTGATGGTGAGAATCCGCGGAAATTTGCGCAAGGCCCGTTTAAGGCCAATTCACACTATTTGTTTACTGTTTTTTTATATTGCTGAAATGTTCAAAACGTTGACTGAACTTTTTCTTCTCTCTTCTCTACTCCATCGAAATTATATAAAGGTACATTTTGATGGTTCTCACTATCACCAATCGATCCTCTGAATTTTTCACTTAAGAAAGAGTTTTGTCAAAGTACTGAACATTTCAGCTACAGGGCCGTATCTAAGGGGGGTGTTATGGGTGTTCAACACCCCCCATGGAAAAAAATGGCTTACACCCCTAACGCCCCGACCAAGACACGGCCCGAAGGGCCGCCATTTTTTATGACTATCAAAGTTTGAAAACCAGGGAAAAACTTCACTCTCACTAGATACTTCATCAAGTGAAAACTCAACTTTCAGTATATACGCCCTCATAAAAACATTTGACGCTAAGAAAAAACTCCACTTTCACAAAACACGCCCTTCTAAAAATATTTAAAATAACTATGTTCGTTGACGCCAAGAGAAAAACTAAACTCTTACTAAATACGCCCTCATGAAAATATTTGCAAAAAACCCCAACATTAACTAAATACGCCCTCAAGAAAATTAAAAAAAAACTTTGATCGTTGACGCCTTGAGAAAAACTAAAGTCTCGCTTAATACGCCTTAATAAAAATTATTAAAAAAATCTTTTATCATTGACGCCTTGCAAAAAAATTCAACTTGCTCTAAATACGCCCTCAAGAATATATTTTGAAAAAACTTGTATCGTTGATGCCTTCAAACAAAACTATACTCTTAATTATTTTATAAAGGCGTATTTACCTACATAAAATAATAAAAAAATCTTTCACTAAATACGCCCTCAAGAAATTATTTAAATAAAAACTTTGATCGTTGACGCCTTGCAAAAAATCTCCACTAAATACGCCCTCAAGAAAATATGTAAAACAAACTTTGATCGTTGAAGCCTTGAAAAAAATTCAACTGTCACTAAATACGCCCTCAAGAAAATATAAAATAAAGCTTTGATCGCTGACGCCTTGAAAAAAACTAAACTCTCGCTTAATACGCCTTCATTAAAATAATTAAAAAAAAACTTTGATCGTTGACGCCTTGCAATTTTTTTTTTCACTAAATACGCCCCCAAGAAATTATTTAAAAAAAAACTTTGATTGTTGACGCCTTGAAAAAAAAAAACTTTCACTAAATAGGCCCTCAAGAAAATATTTAAAAAAAATAACTTTGATCGTTGACACCTTGAAAAAAACTGAAGTTTAGCTTAATAAGGCCTCATTATAATCTCGAAAAATCGAAATCGCACTAAAATCGGCCAGCTATTTTTATTATAAAGCCTTTGACGAACTGGATAGGCCCTCCTTGATTTTGTTAGTAAAATACTTAGATCGTTATCAGCCAGATCCAAATCCAACTTTGACTATGTACGCCAAAGTTTTTTTTTATATAGGGTCATTTCTCCCCAACTGGAAACAAAAAAGTACAAATTCGAAATCTACATTTTCTTATCCTGCTGAAATTTGGCGAAACTGTTTATCATATCGAAACATGAAAAAATCTTCTATTTTTTGGCACTGCCGATTTTCGCCAGTTAAAAAAAACATTGTCAAATATTTTGGAAAAAATGATATATTCGACAACGAATATTCAACTGCAATTTTTGAAAGAAACTTGACGCTGATTCAATTCAGCGTCATCATTTTGATTAATATCAAACATGGCAGCATTTTGAGCAATTAGAATAAATGATGCAGGGATGGATGTAGGTAAATTCTGCTACTTTAAGCTTATAAATTTGAAATTCTCAAGAGATTTCAACTTGCCCTAACAAGTAAAGTTCGATTCGAATAAACAATTTGATGACGCCATATAATTCAGCGTTTTTTAAAAAAAAGTAGTCGATTTTTGCTTTTTTTTTGTATCCACGACATGGCCATTTGAAAACTATAATTTAAAAAAATAGATGAAAATCGTTAAACTTTGGGGCGGTGCCAAAAAGAAGGGATTTTGCATGTTTCGATAGGATAAACAGCTCCGCTAAATTTTAGGCATGTTCAGAAAAAGTCAATTTCGAGTGGCGTGAAATGGCCTCGTAAGCAATTATCTACAAACTGATCTCTGAAATGTGATTGACTCGAAAATGTTTAAAAATGTTATTGTGTGATATGACCGAGGATTGAAAATAAAAGTTGTTGGTTGGTATGTTACATTTAACAAGAAAAAAAAAATCCGTCAGCTTTGAGGTTTGTGTTATATCAAAGAATGCTAGAAATCTGGTAAGTTTGGTACGAAAACTTTTTGTTGATTTTGATTTTCCAAAAACTTTATGAGCTTATAGTTTGGGTTTTAAAGAACAACTTTGCTGAAAACATCGAAGAGATACGTCTACATCGCCTTAATTTTTTTTCAAACTAAAATCAAACTAAGGGATTATTGTTTGTGCCAAAGCAAATCTCGCTGATGTCTTCGGCAAACTTGTTCCTTAAAACACAAACTATAAGCTCATGATATGTTTGAAGAATAAAAAAAAACGGCGAAAACCAAAACGCATAGATAAAACGAGTTGATTTCCATTTTGAATTGATTTGGCTTGAGATGCTCGAGTTCGTTACCAATCTGGCTTAAGCTGTGTAAAGATAAAAAATGCCGTCCTGTAAAATTTTCTCCAAAAATTTAGGGGCAAAACAAATTACTGAAGAGAAAAAAAATAATTGAAAACAAAACAATCTAAACTATCAAGGATTCAATAACGTTATTTCAATATTTTCTATCACATCAATAATATATGCAAGAATAACAATATTTTCATGAACTTATTGATGTTTAGATATTTTTTTAGCAATACTGCTAGAATATATAAAGCAAATTTCACGTTTTTGTTTGGTTCGCATTTGTTGACTGTAGGGTAGAGTAGTCAGCAATGAGACACGGGGAACAATGATAAAATGGCTCTCACAAGTCGTAGTTTCAACCAATCAGGCTCATATTTGGGGGAAAGGTGTGTCTACTGGATACACGTCTGCCATTATAGTGGCTTTGGTTATGGACGCTCCCTTGAAAAGTTATTCATAAATGTTTGATTCTGGGGTGTAAAAGTAAATTATGGACAAAAATTACTTTTTCGCTCGTAGGCTGCCATTAACACCAAAACTAATATTTCTTCAAATTTCTTTCGACGTTCCATAGGGATTGAGTTGGGCTACAATGTCCTTTCATTAGGTTTGGCCAAAATTTAGAATATACCCAGTATACAGGACTGTCTCATTGTTCCCCACTCATTGCAGCTCATGGGTAACAATGAGACACTTTGATTTTTCTTCATTAAACTTTTCAAAATCTATGGAAATCTTTCAAAACATGAATTAAAAGTGATTTTTGGCATATTTATAGAGTTTTAACTTCATTTAACCAAAAATACAAAGTTATTTGGTATAAATATACGAATTTTACAAAATTTAAATACTTTTTAGTATAACTTTTGTTAATTAAAGTTTCATGTTGGCAAAATTGCTCTAAAATGTTCAAGGCAAGTTACCTGCAATGGAACAATACAAAACATGATGTTTTATTAGAAAAATCTTGATTTTCGTAGTGTGTCTCATTGTTCCCCAGCTGTCTCATTGTTCCTGCCAAGTGCGTCTACAATGAGACAGTTGAATAACTCTGGCTGTAGATGTCGGATCGATCTCATATTTTGGTCAATGTTAGAACACATTAAAAGAAAGAAATGCAACAAAAAGCTCATTAAAACATGCTGATGAAAAAATGAGAAAAATCTTTGAAAGTTGAAAACCAAAAGTGTCTCATTGATGACTACCCTACCCTATACGCCCTTCCTATAACACACACACCCCTAACGCCTTATGGGGGAAAACACCCCCCATTGAAGAATCCTGGATACGGGCCTGTTCAGCTAGATATACGAAACTAAGATAAAAAGGAAAAAATAGGGTAATATGGCCTTTTAGGTTGGTTCTTACTATCACCAATCGATTCCTAGGAATTTTTCACATAAGAAAAGTCTTGGTTGAAAGTTCTAATTGACCGGCATCAATAAAATCTGTTTTTTTGCCTCCATTTTCCCACTGTGCAGCGGGGGTTGAGTGTAATTTGAACAAAATGTTTTTTCTTGCAACTAGGAATCATATTTTTACATACAAAAAACATTAAATTACTTTTTATAACATGTAATTAACCGAATTTCCTTTTTAGAGACCTGACTTGAATTTGAAAAAGATTTTGTTTATAAAAAAAACTTATCAAATTTCATATGTATTAAGTTAAATTTCATGTAATATATGAAATTTAACTTGTTATAAATGAAATTTAATAAGTTTTTTGTTAACAAAATCTTTTTATATTGTAATAATTACCAATTTCACGTCAAACCTTACGACGCAGTTATGGCCGTCAAATAAAATTGATTCGGAAAAAATACAAATGATGATAATTTCTATTCTTAAAAGTTTACAAGTTATTCATCAGAATTTCAACACATTTCTTTATTTGAGCAAACAAAATTTGTAATCAAAGATTTAATTTGCAATTCTTATTTTTTTCTTTAATTTTATATCAATACACATTTGAGATATTGAGCAGAAAGAGTAAAAACCAAAGTGCATCCAACATTGTTGTAAGTAAATATTTTTTAACTATCTACGTTAATCTCTACTATTAATCAAATAAACTGTACAAAGCACCGCTTCTAACGTTCGCATCGCTCATTCAATCTCTCGCTCCCACAATCACGCATTCGGCAGGTACTGCTTCGGTGGCACCGTCTTTTTCAGCCCGTTCTTAAACTCCGTAAACGACATCCGGTGCTCGAGCGAGCTGCGAATGACGCTCGGTCGCGTTTCCGGCGTGATCGCCTTGATCACATCGTCAAAGAGCAGCTTATGCTTCTTCTTGGTGTCGAACGGCCGCAGCGTGGTGAGGTTGGCGGTCGGCGAGGTGACCTCGGTGGGTTGTTGTGGGGCGACCGTTGACGGAGGAGGAGCAGGTTGGGTGGGCGTTACGGATACGACGGGTGGGGGAAACGAAACCTGGCGATCGACGATCGCGACCGTCCGGGGACGGGGTTTGTTGGTGGGACCACGTTGGAGCAGCTGTTCGAGCTTGGATTTGAACACTTCGCGAGGGTTGGCCGAGGGATCGGGGTCGTCCTCGGTGGCTTCGGGAGTTTTGGTGTCGATAGCTGGCGGGGTTTGGGTGAGCTTGCGAAGGGTCACTTCGCTGTACCCTGAGGTATTGATGGTTGGCGAGTGGAGTAGCGAGGGTCGTGGAGATTTGGCTCTCCCGAGGGTGCTGTACAGGACGGGGTCGAATTTGGGGGCTTCGGGAACGGGACTACGCGGTGGGATTGGCGAGGTTACCTTGACCAGTTCGCTGTCAGGCTTGAGAGTGTTGTACACGACTTGGTCGAACTTTGGCGCCGGAGGTACGGAACCCTGCGGGGAGTGTTCCGCGGTGTCGGTTTCACTTTCGTTTGTGGCAGTGCTGTTGTCCAGGAGGATAACAAAGTTTGGCTCGCTGCTACTTTTCTGCAGCTTTGGACTGTCCGAACCGTCTTCTTCGGTTAGGTTTGTGGGACTTTTTCGTTTGAGTGGAGGTTGCTTTGGGTTCACCAGTAAGGTGCTCAACCGATTTATGAACTGCTTCTGCTTTTGACTGTCCAGTCGGTTGTAGTGAACATCTTCTTCGGTTGAGTTCAGACTTTCCGCGTCTTCGTCCTGACCAACCACGAAGGCCGCTCTTGGAGGAATTGGAGGAGGTTCTTCGGTTTCTTCAACCGGAGGTTGATTTTGAGCAGCATTTGCCGCCACTTCCGCGAAGATCTCCTCTACCAGCATTGAAATCTCATCCTCTCGATGGATATCGGCGATCACGGATTGCTCATGGAACACTGGACTTGCCAGCGATTCGTCGTCCAGCGACGGGTAAGTGTGCTCGTTCTTTTCTTCATCATCCAAGATGTCATCCAGAATTGCAATAGCCTTACTGGTCTCTTCACTAGACCTATCCGACTCCTTCTCGTTTACATCTTCTACAAAGTACGCCTTCCCGCTTGGTTCCACCTTCTCCGTTACCAAATCTGCCATCTCAGAAACCGCCACAATCTCATCGATACTACTCTTCGGCGACGGAGTCCTAGATTTCGCCCTGCCCTGCAGAACTTCCTCATCCTTTCCGCCCACCTCCTTATCAACCCCACCCAGCGGGATCAACTTCAGTCCCTTCTCATCACCGTTGATCGCGTTGCTCAAGTTCTTCGAGTAGTACCCGTTGGCCGTAACGGTCGACGTTTCGCTACCATGCTCGAACCCCCCATTCTCGATACCCTCCGAGGTACAGACGTCGCCATTCTCACCCACCCGAGGCTCTTCCTCAACCTGCTCTACACTACCACGACAACAGGCACACGCCAGGTACATGGGAAGACCTGAGTTACAGGGACAGGGATTAGTTTCATGCAGCATGCACTACCTCTACTACCGCGTACTACTGGATTAAGAGGGAGGGGGGGTTCATCTACGCAAGTATTAGTAAAAGCCCAAACAACTCACCGATTCCCATCCAGATGCCGAAGCGGATCCAAGTGTACACGTCCAGCATCAGCATCAGGTAGATGTTGACGAATATGCTGATGGCGGGCAGCAGCGGGACCATCGGAACGCGAAAGGGGGCCTCGCCGGATTCGCGCGGTTGAACGGACATGAGCAGGAGCACGAGCAGCATCACCGACAGGAGCGTGCCGGCCAGGGTGAGGGCCCACGGTTCCAGGTCGTAGAGCGCCTGCTTGGCGTAGTAGATGGTGAGGGCTAGCGCGACCGAAACGAGACCTGGCAAGAAAGGGTTGAGTTGTTATGATAATTACAACATTATAAAAAAGTTAAATACAACATCTTTCAAACTTTTTGCTACACCCTAGACAATTAAAAATCGGTGAGAGTTTGCTAAACAAACAAGGAAGTTCAAAAATTGGTAAATACGATGGGACAATTAAATAAACAAAAATACTCACAATATAGTGTCACCAGAATTCCAACTACATTGGATGATATACGAGTTGGCTCCTTCATACACCCGGCCGAGAACAGTTGCTTCATGAAGGCAGACCCGGTCAGCCGATTGCCGGATTTGAGTAGATTCGAGTTTTCGTACGCCTGCTTGCTGGTCGACGGGATCGTGTTGTTCTTTGGTTCTTCCGAAAATCTTTTGAAAGAATGGTTAGGATTATTTGTTAGGGTTAAGATCACGAAGACAGTTAAGGAGCATTACCTGAGAATGAGAATTGAGATCGCTACCGCGGTGTACGCCGTCAGCGTACCGATCGACAGCATATTGACTAGAGCTTTCAAATCGAACAATCCGGCCATCGTCCCGGTGAGCAGGGCGGCACACATGGTTCCAAACACTGGCGTTTTAAACTTGGGACTGACATCGCCAAGCGCTTTGAATATCAACCCGTCCTGGGCCATCGCGTAGATAATCCTAGGCTGGGGGAACATGGCCCCAAACAGGCTGGCCACGAGGCCAATAATTCCTCCGATGGCCACCGTCCACTTGGCAAAGTTCCAACCGATTTCGTTGAACACGAACGGCAACGGTGCGTTGACGTCCTGCTTGTAGTACGGCCACATCAGCGTCAGCACGGTCGAAACCCCAAAGTACGCCAGGAAGATCGTGCACAACGAGAGCAGAATCGCCCTCGGGATTGCTTTCCTTGGATTTTTAACCTCCTCACCGGTAGTAGCTATACAGTCGAAGCCGACAAACCCGAAGAAACACGTGGCCGCTCCGCGCAGCGTTCCCTCAAATCCAAACGGGAAGAAACCTCCCTCGCCAACGTTGTATATCGAGGACACGTTCGCCGGGTTGATGTTCCAGTTGGAGATGTCCGCGTTGATCGTTCCGGCGATTATCACAAACAGAACAATAAAGATGTTCAGAACCGTGAACAGGTTGTTCACCATGGTCGATTTCTTCAGTCCAAACGCGAGTGCGACTGTGAAGCAATAATATCTTTAGCTCAAACCCCTCAAAAATTACCGGTCCTCCCCACAAACTCACCTCCAAGCAAGATCGCCACGGTGAACCCGAAGAAATCGAAATAGCTGGACATAAAGTCCCACTCCATGGGGGCGACCTCACGGAAGTGCAGCTTCATCGTATCGTTCGCCAGCGTGTCGATGTACAAACTCAACCCCCGGGACACGCTCGCCGAACCGATTATGTACTCCAGGATCAGGTTCCATCCGATGATAAACGCCATGAACTCGCCGATGCACACGTAGCTGTAGATGTACGCCGAGCCCGATTTGGGCACTCGTGCTCCGAATTCTGCATAGCAAAGGCCTGCGGAAGAAGGTGAGAAGAAAATATTGTATTATAATAAGAAATTCGAGTAATTGAATCTGGTCAATACAAAAAAATGTACATAGATTTTATATCAAGCTGAACACTGTCCTATTCACATTACATTTTTGAATCAATTTTCAGCACATATAAATTTTGGCAACTTCCGCTTCTAACATACTACAATTTGTAGAACAGTTGCTATGCAAGTAAGCAATCAACCTTGAAAATAATTACAGTTCATACTCGATTATACGATTCATTAAATATGTTGGTTTTCTATGGAGCAATTCCAGCTCAAATCAGGATTTTTTTCTGGTACTTTTGTACCCGACCGCCTCCAATTTCAATGAAACTTTGTAGACATGTTATCCTAGGCTAGAGGTGGGCAAAACCGCTCTTTTTTAGAAGCCGCTCATTTTCGTTCGCTCATTAAAAAGAGCCGCTCTTTTGAACGGCTCTTTCGCTCTTTTAAAAAATTTGGATGAAAAGGGGTTTTTTTAAGAATCGCGTGATTTTATAAGTTATTTCACATTGGACTTTTATAAATTATTTGATAAAAAAACATAAAACTCAAAACGAGAAGATGCCCTTGAAAACCATAGGTCTTTATGGTCTCTATGTCAAAATTTCTTCTCGGACCTAAACATTCGAGTAATTGATTGGCATCCAAACTTAAATCTAGGGAAGCTGGAAAAACTGCTTTTAATTTTAAAATTGCGTTTATTTCTGCAAGAATTGAACTAATGCTGATATTTTATTTGGAGAAAATATTCTGTGACCTCTTTTCTACATTCTGATTTATTCTGATTTTTTTTCTGATAAAGTCTATAAACGCTTAAGTTTTATTGGACAAAAGGATTGATTTTTGTTTTGATTCAGTAGATTTTTGGTAATATTTTACAACTTATGCAATTTGAAATACTCAAATTTGTATTCCGGTCATACTTTAATATACAATCAGTTGTACAATGAAGCGTTTTTTTCAGTTCGTTTAGAAAATCATTTACTTTTGGGATTAATTTTTATAAGCATTTAAATATTTGAAATTGCATTTGCAATTCTCAAAAAAAAAAATAAGTACTACAATTTTTTGGAAATTCAATAAAATATATTTATAACAAAAATCATGCCATCTTGAAACGGTTCTTCCAAAAGACCGGAGTTAAAAAAAGAACCACGGTTCGTTCGCTCTTTTAAGTGAACCGGCACTTTGAGCGGTTCGCTCTTTTTTTGCCCACCTCTATCCTAGGCCTATATAAGCCATTTTTGTGTATATGGAGCCAATAGTACTCGAAAATAACATTTGAGAAGGGCTTAAGGTATTTGAATATTTTTGTATTTTGCAATTTAAAAATTACTGTATCTCGAAGCCGTTGCATCGTATCAAAAAGTGGTCAAAGACAAACTTGTAGGAAATTGGACGGGCTTTCTGAAAAAAAAATACACTGAAACAAAAATACACGCCACTTCTATGAGATTTTTCAGTTTTTAAGTTTAAAAGTTAAATTTGATGGTGATGTCACGATTTTTTTTCGCTCAAAATTTTTGAGGAAATAGCCTAAAATGTTACAAAAAGACTCACGAAAAATGCAGGATGGTATGTCTCTCCTAAAAAATACAAAAATCATTTACTACAACTGTTTTTTGAAAAGTGGTCTAAACGTCAAAATTTTTCAGAATCGATAGTGGGGATCAATTTTCCAGACAATTCTACATAAAAGTCTCCATATTGATCATTGTCCTAAGTCCAATCCTTGGGAAGATACAGCGGTTTTAAAAATACAAATGTTGAAAAATAGTTTTTTTTTGTGGTTTTTGGCAATTTCTATATGACAGACTTGGTTTTTCAGTCTCGTAAATATTTTTACCGGAAAGCTCGTCCAATTTCCCATAAGTTTGTCTTTGACAGCATTTCAATTAAATGTATGGGCTTACAGATATAAGTTTAATTACATTGCTCATAACTGTAAATAGAATATTTTTTTCAGTGTGGTAGAAACCTGGATAGTAAATAAGCTTACGTAAATAATAAGACAAGTCAAATTGAAAAACTGTCAAAGACAAACATATGGAAAAGGGACCAAGCTTTCCGGTAAAAATATTTACGAGACAGAAAAACCAAGTCTGTCATATAGAAATTGCCAAAAACCACCAAAAAACCTATTTTTTCAACATTTTTATTTTTAAAACCGCTGTATCTTCCCAAGGATTGGACTTAGGACAATGGTCAATATGGAGACTTTTATGTAAAATTGTCTGGGGAATCGATTCCCACTATCGATTCTGAAAAATTTTGACGTTTAGACCACTTTTCAAAAAAACAGTTGTAGTAAATGATTTTTGTATTTTTTTAGGAGAGACATACCATCCTGCATTTTTTGTGAGTCTTTTTGTAACATTTTAGGCTATTTCTTCAGAAAATTGATCAATAAAAATCGTGACATCACCATCAAATTTAACTTTTAAACTTAAAAACTGAAAAATCTCATAGAAGTGACGTGTATTTTTGTTTCAGTGTATTTTTTTCAGAAAGCCCGTCCAATTTCCTACAAGTTTGTCTTTGACCACTTTTTGATACGATGCAACGGCTTCGAGATACAGTAATTTTTAAATTGCAAAATACAAAAATATTTAAATACCTTACGCCCTTCTCAAATGTTATTTTCGAGTACTATTGGCTCCATATACACAAAAATGGCTTATATAGGCCTAGGATAACATGTCTACAAAGTTTCATTGAAATCGGAGAGAGTCGGGTACAAAAGTACCAGAAAAATTCCTGATTTGAGCTGGAATTGCTCTATGTTAAAATATAACCAAATTCTCTAAAGTTCTTAGAATATGTAATCCAATATTAATTACAATTTTTCATTAGGTAATTCAACAGCAAGCTAGCTGTGAAATTCAAGAATGTTGCAATTACTGTATTTGATTTCAAAAATATTTTTCAAAGTATTTGTCGGCCAGAAACATCAAGAGTTAAAAACATTTTTTTCCAAGCTCAAATTCTAATGAAATTTCAAGTGCAATCAACTTAGTACAATTTAAAAGCAATTCGATGCGTTTAAACCAATTTTAACATGTTTTTAGTTATTTTAAAATCATTTTCTTCCGCATAAAAAAAATATCTAGAGTTTTTTTTTTGTTTCATATGTTTATACTGCCCATGTTCACATAAATGTCCCATATGCAAAAACAGCAAGCTGAGAAAAACGCATTTGAATTTTGTCCCACACATAAGGCTACGTGTTAAGTTTTCACGAAAAAACTGGATTTCCTCCTGATTTCTAGAACAAAGTACTGGATGTTATAGGCTCTTTTGAAAGAGCACACGATTTTGAACCAAACTGCATCAATAACTCAAAAGAGATGAAAATGCATATGGGACATTTATGCGATCATGGGCAGTATAGGTCCTTTAAAAAAACTTTAGATATATTCGCTAAAACTTTTTTTTAACCGTTGATTGTTTACCGACTGTTCTGCTGTATTATGCATTTTTCATGCATTTTTTGATTGAAATGTCAAAAATCAGGCTCGTTCTTTAAATTTTCATTTTTGTCCAAGGTTATTTTTCAGTAGGGCCCAGTAGGGTGGTTCAAATCCGGGCTTCCTCGGGGCTTCTTCCTAAAATTAAAGATTGACCCATAACTAGGCTAAATTTCAAATTTGAGATCATCCTGACCACGGGAACCCCACCCTCAAATCGCTTGAAGTTTGTGTGGGAAAATTGACAAAATGTATGGAGAAAGGCAACTGTGTCAGTTTTTTTTCCTATGGAAGGCGTAATAACCTGTAATAAATATTCTATTCTTACCAATTCTCAGAAAACAATGATCTTCTTTAAATTGGGCTAAAACTTTCCCGAAGACACCATATTTTGAGGATTTTTTGCTAAAAAGTTGGTAGCCTCCAAAAATGACCTATGAAGTTGAGTCAACTTTTTGATTTTTTTAACCCAGCGTGTGATCAGGACAGACATTATGAAGAATTCTGTTATTTAACTTTTATTTGAACACTAACAAATTTCCTAGTAAACTTAAACGATGTAGCAAAAAACTTTGTTTATTTTTAAGTGAGTCAAAGGGCTATTTTACAAGATCATGATCATCAACGGGTTTCTATGATATCTACTTAGAAAAATATCAAATTTTCTTGTACACTACTCACCAGCTAGAAAGGAGGCTGCGGCCGCTATCAAAAACGACAGCACCACCGACGGTCCGGCCTGATCCTTGGACACGTGCCCGGCCAGCACGTACACGCCCACTCCGAGTGTCGCGCCAACGCCCAGCGCCGTCAGATCGAACGTGTTCAATATCCGGCCCAGTTTGCCCTGGCTGCCGCCGCTGCCACTGTCGTCATCATTGTCGATGGTGAGGGCTTTCCTCCGGGTCAATATCTTCCAGTACGAGGGTCCTGACATGGTACCAACCGGGCTGGACCGTCCAGCAGTGGTGGCCGCAACAGGAATCGATGGTGACTAATTGTGGTGCGAGCGTGACTTCCTGCGTTGGAGACAAGAAAGTGTGGGACATCAGACAACAATAATTTGCGATTGCTATCAATAATTGAACCGTTGATTGAAGTGATAACGAGACTCGACGTTGACTTTATTACCGAGGCTTATCTCGCACGGTACAAATTCGCCTTGTGAATAATACGGCACGTCTGAGATTAGAGCAAAAGTTCCCTTTTTCCTAATAATTGACCATAAAGAGGTACCTTTCCTCTACAATGCTGATAAACCAAAAATGTGTGCGAGTTTTTTTTATTAAAAACAACTGTCGAGAATTTTCGCAATTTGGGTCAAGATTAAGTAATCGCTACACACGGATTCGTTCTAGAAGACGAGGTTCCCGTGAAGGTCAAACACGTGATTCACCTAATTTGGTGTTTCTTCTTTATTGCTGAGCAACAAGCATACTTTTGTACAGTGAAGAGGCAGGACTGTTTTTTTTCTTATCAGCCAGATGTTTGTGTACTTTTGGCGTGAGATACGGTCTAATTAAGCTACTATTGAGGATGCTAAACTGAGGTTGTGCGGTTGTACCTTGGGCATATTTAGAGCTTGATTTTCATTTATGAAATTGAGCATTCCTATTTGAGAAAGTATAATTAGAACTCGTACGCCTCTCTTTCTAACTCCAAAAACAACTTACATACAAAGTTGCTGGAAAATTTGTCGACTCCGACTTTGGCTTAGCTAACTCCGACACCGACTCCAGATTCTCAAAAAAATGATGATTTCATCGGTTTTGAAGTCCTGTTTATATAATCTGAAAAATGCTTTTTTTGTGCAAAATTTGTCGCAAATTGATGATGGATCGCCTCATCGTGTAATGTCGATTACATCAAAACAGCATGACAGCGGTGTTCCATACCATCTTTTCGTGATTTTTAGTTCAACTCATTGCAAAGCGATTTAAACTGCTCCCCCGAAGATCGCCCGCCCGATACATATCAAACAGTCAAGGTGAACCAAAACACCAACACCCGACCTGACCTGCCGTTTCTCCTGTCCCGCGCCGCCACCGAGTGATCGCATCTGTGGGGTCCACACGCTCAACCCAACTCAATCCGTCACCGCGCCATTTCGGCGTGACATCAACTACCTCACGTAAGACGGTGTTGATTAACTTTCACGCGCGCCCCAATTACGACGAAAATTGTTCGAAATGTTTGAATTTTTGATCTCTGGCTTGGAATGCGGGGGTTTGTGCTGTGGGTCATCGAGCGATTACAGGAGCCCGAAGATATTGACGGGTTGTTTGCCCGGTTATCTCTCTGCAAAGCGGTGACTCAATAGCTCATTATTCTTCGGAAGCGCACATCCCGGAACGGCTATCAATCAACGGCAAAGTTCCAGTAGCTCCAGTGCAATTAATCTCTGGATGCGGTGGCAACAACCACTCGAGTGCATCCCTTCATAAAACGCAGACTGCAGGGCGCGCGCGTCCTTGGTGGCAATGATCCACGACACCTCGGTCAACACAGCCGGCACGCGGCCAAACACCCGGCAAGCCGAGATTGATGGTTCACTTCCGATTGGTTCCGGTCAACGGAGTGGACCCCCCAGGACCGGACAAAGATTCTCGGTACACGCGAACCAAGGGCTATCACTTCGAGAAGGTCAGCTTCTGGTCAGCAGCGGTAGGCCACCGAGATGTCTTCATACTCCAGTGGTAGCGTGAAATGAGTAAACAAGAGCGTAATCGATCGCGTTGTTTGCTCAGCTTGTTCTAAAGGCGATCTGGACGACTCATGCGGCCGGATTATCTGAGCACGAGGATTCCTTGCGTGAGTCGGCGTATGATCGGAGAAATGACGAGCTGACCGATTTGTGTCAATTAATGAGGAGAAGAGTGCATCATGGTTCTGAAGTTAACTTGCAAGAAATGTCAATTAAGGTAATGGAGCATTTCCATTTGAGCAGTGTAACCGTTGTTACAGGTTTCCTTAACTTATAAATATTTAAATGCGAACGTTCACGATCTTTAAGGTTATGGTTAGTAGGGAAAAGGGAAACAAATGAAATTATAAACCAGCTAGTAGGGATTTGGTACAAAACGATTGAAAAACACAATTTGTTAACACACTGATACAACACAACAACAAGGTGGGACCAATATCAACAAGAATAACAAACTACAGAATCCATCTCCGGTGGGTAAAAAATGGAACGACTCCAGAGGGTGGTGTGACCTCCCTCTGTGACGTCATGCCGTGTCACTGGCATCGGAGGCTTAAAGGAACCTTGGAAGACCGCCATCGGTCTATTCCAAACCAGGCAAGTGTGCGATCAAGACGTTAATTCGTAGAGCTAAAATTAGTAGTGAGTGCAAGGTGGAAATTGTGCGCGAAGCACCCTACATCGCCAGGTACGTTTACGCCCTGCAGTACGGCTCTGCAGCAAGGACGATGTGACTAGCTGACTTACGCTAAAGAGTACAGCTAGAAATCCACTCACTACTCCCCGTCCACAGGACCTTTTGTGTTGCCGTTTAACGGCCATTTTGTCGGTCAGCAGGAAGCTGGTCCGTCACCCCGATCGCACACTCTCGGCCTAGCAGTAGTAAGAGCGGAGGAGCCAGCTGCTACGTCTAACCCGTCAAGGATCGTCGTTTTGCTCTGGCCAGGGTGGCCATCAACACCAAGGAGCACGCTCGGACCGGAAGGTCCTAATTCCCAAGGAGCGTTTTCCCCTCTCGGGTTGGCCGGATTGGGCAGGTCCCAGGTCGCCCGATTGCGTCAAAGAGGGAAGGCCTGAGATTCCAGCCGTGCTCTACACCACCACCACCACCACCGTCGACACTGTTCCGGAGAACCGGTGTCCACCAGTACGCGAGCGCTCGCCGGCCGAACGGATTCGGCCCAGAAGTCGTTGTCGTCAAGGTAGCAGCGGTACGTACCGGCAGCGTCTAAACCCCCCACCCCCCCTCCCTTCACATACACACACATACACTTACAATAAAACACTTTAAAACGAATTACTATTTATTAAATTATTGAACCCGACCTACAAAGAAAAGTGAACGTTTAAGTCCTTGTCCGCGATCTCCTCTGTTGACCACCGTAGCGCAGCCGACCCTAAGATAAACCCTAAAGTGCCTCATGCCCTTAACCTGAGCTAGTCGTTGGCCTAGTTATCCAGTAGTTACAGCAGTTTTTCTTTTTTCTACAATGTGTTCCTTATGGGAGAACTGTCTTTTCTACCACTCGAATCCGGTGCTCCATTGCCTGTGACAAGTACACAGTAAAAAATAATGTAAATTTGGAAGCTTTATTTCTGGAAGGTTGAATATTACTTCTTTTTTGATGTAATTTTACCTCAATTTAGACTAAAAAAGTGGCATTACAACAGAAAAGTGGTAAAATTACACATTTCCAGAGGTAAAATTACACCTTTTTTCTGACATAAAATATGTACCCCTTCCCAGATGTAATATTACCATGATTTATTTTTTCTGTGTACTCGAACGAAAATTTCCTGTAATTCCAATAACAATTTGTAAAGACAATGGAAATGCAAAAATCTAGCATGACATTTGAAAAGGTCGTATGTAGGGCGTTAAATTTTCATGGGTTTTGAGTTTCCCGGGAGGGGAAAATATTTGTTAACTGGATCCCGGGAAAAATTCAAAACAATAATGAAATCTTAGTTTTAATTATATTTGTATTGTTTTTCAAGCTTAAAATCATAGAATTAGCCAAGGATTTAGCTCAATACTATTCATTGGTGACAATCTACACTTCCACCTAAACAAGGATTGCAGATTTAAATAAATTGAGAGCGAGATTTTAGAGCGATAAATTTTAAAATCGGTCTACTAATTGTTTTGTCTTGTTCCTGTTTAAAGGCTAGTACGCAGATCGGAAGGAAAGGGGTCAAGAAACAGCTTTACGAACAGCAGAACAAAGGAGAGGGAACGATTTCTTGGGGCTTTTCTTACCCTCTCTGGCTTGCTTTCGCTGCCGCTGCTGCCCATTTGATTTTTTTCTTGACCGGTTCCTGCCGAAGTGAGTTTACCTCTTAAAACGAGATCAATCAAAAAATCTGAAAATTTCCTCAACAAAATCTGGATTTCCAGACCAAAATTTGTTTTTTTTTTTTTGAATTTCGGGAATACCCGGGACAAAATATAAAAATTCCCAGTTTCGGAAAAATCCCGAGAATTTAGTCCTTGGAACTCCCGCGACGTACTACAGTAGTTGTTCGGTAACTGGGCTGAGAATGTAGCCCAGTCATCGAATGCTGTTCGCTAACTGGGCTGAACGAAAAATAACGAGGGGACTACCGATGCACAATATTTATTTGATGAAATATAAAAATAAAAGTTACTCAAATTTGTTTACAATGAATACTTTTCATATTTCTTTAATTGTGACTTGAAATTACATAAAAGTTTGAAAAAAGTTTTTTTATTTGTTGATCATGATTTTTGCATCCGTTAACCCCTCGGTGATTTCGGTTTGTTTTGGTTTTTTGACGTTTGTCTGCTTTTTAACTGGGCTACGGCCCAGTTATCGAGCGCCCAGTTAAAAAGCAGCCCAGTTAAACAACGCCCAGTTACCGAACAACTACTGTAGTCGAATGATATCGTGAAATACTGTTTTAAATGTGGTTGTACGATATATAAAAATAAAATAACGCCCAATTTTATTTATTATATTTATTTATATTTTTACATACTGTATATTTTTTTAAAAATAAATTAAAAATAAAATTTCAATGGAAATACAAGAACATTCAATTAAATTACTTTTTGCATATTACTTTGATTTGTGAAAAACGTAGTCTTTCAGCACAAAATGTTCAACCACCCCTCGGCCTTGACCAGACCATGGTATATAAACGGTATATTTATAAAAATAATTAATAACCTGATTTCAAGATGCATTAAAGTTATAAAGAAAAGCTTATAAATGTTTTTTGCTCTTTTCTGGTGTTGATAATTGTTAAAAGAAAACATACAGTTTCAGGAAAATATATAAATTTTCTAAATTTATATACTGTCTTTAAATTTCGTCCAAAATATCGAAAAATGGTGATAAGTATTTTTTTTTGTTAAGAAGTTGGTATTAACACCACAAAATTGCTTTTAAATTTGTCAGTTGGAGAGAATATGATAAAGAATAATATTGATAATTATGTTGAAATGATAAAAAAATGCAGTAAATATGTTTTTCATGGCAAATATTTATTCCAGAACAAATCTTAATGTTTTGAGCTCATGAATAAATAGATAGGCATTGAATTTACCTTAAAAATCTGCCATTTTTATGCAATCACAACTCAAAGTTTTCAAATATTTGGAGCGAAATTTTGAAAAATGTTTGCCTTTTTCGGGCATCTTGTAGTTTTTTGATGATTTTTTAATGATTCAGCCTAATAAATGACTTCGGTTGGAAAAAAAATCATAGCTAAAAAAGTTGTTTAGTAGTTTCATATTTAAACGCCCTTGTTAGCTCTTGTGCTCTATAAATTTTCAACTATAAACTGTAATTTCTCGAACACTTTAGAACAAATTATCGTAGTTCTTCTTGCACAACCCTCATTGATACATTTGATGAAACCAATTCAATTTTCATCCAATTTGGTCATGGTAAACTAATGAAAAAAACTTTTTTTTTTTGAAACTTAATTTTGATCTTGGCGGAAAGAAGTACCTTTTTTTCAAATGATATAACAACAATTTTCGTTTAAAAAGATTAGCAAAATTATAATTGTTTATTTTCATTCCATAAAATCGTAATTTGTGTTGCCCCGCAAATAAATAAAATCTATTCCCAGTTTTGAATGATTCAGAAATTCATTTAATCTGAAATACATCATAACATGAAATTTTTAGACGTACTGACAAAGTTCACTAAGAACAGCAAATTGAATTTAATAAAATAAAATTGAGTTGTTTCATTATTATTTTATTGTAAATTAAAAAACAATACCAAAAAGTTCAGAAAAAATATGCTTCCGCTTGAATTCCGGGGATGATGGCGTACTCAGAATTCCGAAAAACGCATATATCATCAAAAAAAAAAACATAAAAAAAGTTTTAAAAACTCTGCCATTTTCCGTTACTCGACTTTAAATTTTTTTGTAACATCTCATTTTAAGGGAAATTTAATGTACTTTATCGTTTTTTCTAAATTTTCAGGGTTATTTTTTGGAGTGTAACAATGTTCTACAAAGTTGTAGAGCAGACAATTACAAAAATTTTGATATATAAACATAAGAGGTTTGCTTATAAACATCACGAGTTATCGCGATTTTACGAAAAAAAAGTTTTGAAAAAGTTACTTTTTGCGTTTTTCTTTGTTTCGTCGTCCGTGTCTGTCGCGGGTGACCATGAACGGCCATGATCAACGACGACCAACATTTTCAAAACATTATTTTTGGTAAAACCGCGATAACTCATGACTTAAAAACATCAAACCCCTTATATTTATATATCAAATTTATTGTAGTTGTCTGTTCTACAACTTTGTAGAGCATTTTTACACTCTCAAAAACAAACCTGCAAAGTTAGAAAAAAACTAGAAATTTTTAAATGAAAAATTTTGTTCTAAATGAAAAAAATACCCTTCTGGGTCAATGTAGATTCGAAAAGTACATTAAATTTCCTTAAAAATGACATGTTCCAAAAAATTGTACAGTTGAGTAACGGAAAATGGCAGAATTTTTAAATTTTTTTAGTGTTTTTTTTTTTCGTTTTTATTTTGAATTCTGAGTACGCCATCAAATCGGGCGTCCAATTTTACATAAAAGTCCCTTTGACACCAAATTTCTATCTCATCTCCGTCAAAAATGGAAGGGGTTTTACCGCCCTTGCGTCGCGAAATATCAAAAAACGGACCTCGGATTCGTGATCAGGGACAAAAGTTACCCCTTAGGACAAAGTTTCACGCAAATCGAAGAGGGGTCGGGGCAACTGCTGTGTGAGTTTGCGGATTTTTTAAAACATCATATTTAAATTTTCTTTATTCTGGTGCCTTAAATTATGATAATCAATCATATGTTTTAAGTCCAAAAACGATATGAAAAACTATTTGATACACGCTAATTGGTAGCAAATTGTATACCTGTATCATCACGCGATGGAGGTACAAGGTACCCTGAAGATTTCAATAAGGGCACCGGTCGGCTAATTGTTTTGTACCGCAGCAGTTGTACGGACCGGTGTATATGAGGCTCCAAATTTCACCACCTCTTGCACATTCCGGTTGATTGCATCGATTATGCGCGCTAATGTTAACTCTCTTGTGTTATTTTTTTTTAAATTTGTTTTTTCTGATATTTATTTTAAATTAGTATAGTTAAATTCCACTGAGGCATATTTTTTTTTCTTCTTTTAATAAAGGGGACGTTCATAAACCACGTGGACCCTGTAGCTGAGAGGGAGATTCGGAGGGGGTCTAGAATTTCCAAATAAAGTGTTTACCTGGTTTATGAATGGTCGATTACTGTACTGTAAAGTCATTTATCTTATGTATCAGGCATTTATATTTTTATATTTTTTATTGATTCAAAACCAATCTTTCAAGCGAATTTCATGACGAGGGTTAATGGAAGCACTCAAGACAACACGAGCAAAACCTCGTGTGCGATATCTTATGCAGTAGGTAGAGTTGGTTAGTAGTGCCCCAACATGGTACTACAGCTCTTGCCAGCCCGAGTCTAGCTCAGTGGTCTTAGTAGAGGTTCACTGCACATCTGTCACATCCAATTTAGTCGACGACGTTTTTGAGTGACGTTCACCCAAATTGGGCGAATCTCTATCGTTGTTTGAAAGATCTTGCTGCAGTTGCTCAAGCTAATTAAAATTGTGAAATCCAGATGTGTGCTAACGAGGTGTTGTTTGTATCTCTTATCAGTACCAATTTGGAGCTTCGACGGCATGCATTCAACGTATCAACGATGATGGTGATGACATCTTGTTATAAATTATGATAAATTCTGCACTTGAACTTCAAACTGTTGATTATTAGGGAATATACATACAAGTGCTACACAGTAAAAAAATCATGGTAATATTACATCTTGGAAGGTACATTTTTTATGTCAGAAAAATGTGTAATTTTACCACTGAAAATGTGTAGTTTAATTACATCATAAAAGAGTTTGTATTCAGCCTTTCTAAATTACACCATCCAAATTTACATATTTTTTGCTGTGTATGTAGTCAACTTTGCTTAGTATTTATTGATTTTTTACTTGATGATTAAAAGCATGTAAAAAGAAAACATTTCTCCTACTAACTTCAGATTAAACCAATTATCAGATATCAACATCACAGCATGAAAAAAATAAACAATAAACCAAGCCGGCCCCAGACACTACGGCTAATTTTCCACCAATACGCGTCAGCACCTGTGTACCAGTGGATTAAGTCCGGAGCGCATATGCGTGTGAAGTTTAAGGTTGTTTGTGTTGAGAAAGGGAAAAACACTACGCGCACGCGTGTCACGGTTGAAGGGTCCGAAAGTGAGTTAATAAGATGAGATATATCTCCCCCTACTCTGTGTTGAATAACAAATCAGCGCGGCATGCACACGTGGGCTGATGAGCGTGAAACCATTTCACCATAATCATCTGACGCGTCAATTCTTGGTTAAACTTATGTTAAGCATCGCCAATTATGAGCGACAAGTGAAATGGAAATGATTGATTAGAGAGACGTGTTGAACAAACAAAATAGGATGGAAATTGCATGTTCTCACTCAATAATTCAAGTTGCCGCCATAAATCAAAAATGCGTACTAATCTCCAAGAGCATTGACACAGAAATCATTAAAAATAAACAAATCGGAAATAAGTCTTACTCATCCTTTTTACCAGCGCTTTGACCTAGACGAAGCGTTATCAGGCAGTTCACGACACTGTGTTTGCTAATCACACTTTTCAATTCATCGATTCAAGTGCGTTTTATTGTTGTTCCTGGGGGACTTTGAAGTTCATACCATGTGCGGTGTGTTGCCCATCATCGCCCGACCGGGAACAGTCACTCATTGATCGAGGGGGGATTGAATTACACCCTTGTGTGTTGAAAATATGACTATAGTATAAAACATTGAATGAACACGCCTTCAGAGTTGACGATATAATATTGAAGGAACGAGATCTTTGCCTTCTGAATCTTCAACACCATAATGCACGTAGCTTGTTAGGTTACGAAGATCATCTTCAGTTGAATATAGTTTCTGCAAACTTTACTTTATAATAATAATCTTAAAAAAATCGACCTTACTTTTATGGCTGTTTGATTTGTAACAATCAGAACGAAGAAGCCCCAGGAAGACAGATAACATGTCATGCCACGGAATTAGTGAGTAATGCCAACCGTATCGTCAACAGTCAGCAATATCAAGATAAAACGGTGGGTGAGAAACAATCGGCGCTCCGGAATCAGGGAGAGACACCACCTCCTCATTAGGGTGCCCAGAAAAAATGACCCCCTGCTCCACAAGCGGAAAACGGGTTTTTGGGTTATTTTAAGCATCTGTGTAAATTTTGAGCGAAATTGGATAAGATCAACCCATTGATACCCGAGCCTAAAGTTGGTGAAAAAAATGTTTTTCATACAAAAATGACTTTTTCAAATCGCTAATAACTTTTCAGGATCGAAATTTACAGCTTTGGTATGTTCTACAAAGTTGTAGAGCATTAAATTTTCAATAAGAATCACACTTTTGAGAATATTTGGATGGAAGTAGCGCACCATGCAGACCAAACCGTAAGAAACTTGGGTTTTCCATACATTTTTTCGATTTTTCCCATACAAACTTCACCTCCGAGTATCAATGGGTAAATGTTGACCAATATTGCTCATATTTGGCCTAGAGTCCTAAAATAGGTCAAGGAACAATATTCAGCTTGTGGAGCGAGGTCAGTCTCATATTCTGGGCACCCTACTCCTCATGCATGTGTCATGTGGTGGTACAATACCTCGCAAAGGCTTAACGAGTATTGCAGGTGCTCTATATTGTATAGGCCGCAGAGCAATGGCGTTCGACGCTAGTCGCAGAGGCTAGTCTTATCATCTGCTCTGGTCATATTTACTTTATTCGACGTCTGTTGACTACCAACGACCTGATAAAACAAAAACAAAAGTGGGTAATGCTGTCGGCCCGGTGCGGACGTTTGGGGCTAATTCAGAGAGTTGCGATTTTGGTGGCAAAAACCATCTTGAAATCAAGTTATACAGTCCGTACCCGGTTGTCCAAAGTGTTCGTCAAAATTTCGAATCAAATCACATAATCGAATCACATCACAAAGTTATCTGATTGTGTGTAATCTAAGATGGCGGGCAAAATCGGACAATAATTATTATTCGAGTGGTTACACCCAAGTGGAATTGACGAAATATGAATACTTCTTGGAGTTGTCTCCCTCAAATTGGTCCACCTAAAATCTTCTAAAATACTGCAGGATTTATGTGAGCTCCTTTGGACACGGTATGTGCTGAGTAGGAGCAGTTCTCTCAGATTTCGGTCATTCGATTTTTTTTTTGTATTTTTAAATCCGACTGAAACTTTTTTGGTGCCTTCGGTATGCCCAAATAAGCCATTTTGCATCATTAGTTTGTCCATATAATTTTCCTTACAAATTTGGCAGCTGTACATACAAAAATTATATATATGAAAATTCAAAAATCTGTATCTTTTGCAGGAATATTTTGATCGATTCGGTGTCTTCGGCAAAGTTGTAGGTATGGATATGGACTACGCTGGAAAAAAAATTATACACGGTAAAAAAAATTTAGGTGATTTTTTATTTAACTTTTTGTCACTAAAACTTGATTTGCAACTTTCTTAACAGACCCGTCGGTGAGCCTTCCGAGCAACGATGCTATGGGAAGGTCTTTCTGGTTAACACACAATGTCACTCGCACACAGTTATTTTGTTCCACTATTAACTCAACGATCCAAATTGTCAGTGCGTCTTTTGTTCATTATATAGAAATGGCTTTTTCACCGCAAAAAAATAAAACCTTATTCGAAAAATTTAAACACAATCCACCCGACGCCGTGCCTTCCGATCAACGATGATATAGGAAGGGCTTTGAAAATCACAAAAGAAATCACTTTTCACTCCGAATATTTTTACGACCACGCGCTCCCTTTGTCAATTATGCACTGATGACGCTGCATTTTCAGAGGGCAATCTTCTCCTCGCAGCACACAATACACGACAAAAATGCGAAACAAAAGGCACACAAAAAAAAAAAACACTTTTCACTCCGAATATTTTTAACGACCACGCGCTCCCTTTGTCAATTATGCACTCTCAAAAAGTACTTCAGTGAAATTTTGATAAAGTGCACCGATTTCAAGTTTAATCCATTTTTAGGTGACTTTTTTGAAAATAGTCGCATTTTTTCTTTTTTTAAAATTGGTGCACATGTTTGCCCACTTTTGAAAAAAACATTTTTGAGTAGCTGAGAAAATTCTCTATATTTTGCTTTTTTTTGTTGATACGACCTTTAGTTGCAGAGATATTGCCATGCAAAGATTAAAAAACAGGAAAATTGATGTTTTCTAATTCTCACCCAAACAACCCAAAATTTTCTAATGTCGATATCTCAGCAACCAATGGTCTGATTTTCAATGTTAAAATATGAAACATTCGTAAAAATTTTCGATCTTTTCGAAAAAAAATATTTTCAAGATTTTTAAACCAAGGATAACATTTCAAAAGGGCCAAACAGTCATTATAACGCCAACTATTTTCAAAAAAGTCATCTAAAAATGGATTTAACTTGAAATCGGTGCATTTTATCAAAATTTCACTGAAGTACTTTTTGATTGCAAATTTAATTTTACATCGAAAAATGAAGTTGAAAATTTTGATTGTTTGATAAAATCAGTATTGATTGAAAAAATCATAACTCGGTCAAAGATTTTTTGCACAACCTGAAATTTCAGAAAAGTTGGCACTTGATGTCCTTTAAAACATATAAAAAAATAAAAAAATAGTGTTTCAAATCAAGTTTTAGTGGTGGCAGTGCGTGGCCGAATGATTACGCTGTCCGCTTTGTAAGCGGATGATTCTGGGTTCGATTCCCATCTGCTGCAACCTTCCATCGGATGAGGAAGTAAATGTCGGTCCCGGCCTTGGTTGTTAGGCCGTTAATTCATTCCAGGTGTAGGAGTCGTCTCCATGCCATAAGTACAGACAACACACCAAACCAAGCCTACTCCGGTGAAATCGCTGGCGTCGGTTGGACTCGCAATCCAAAGGTCGTCAGTTCAAACACTGGGGTGGAAGGTTCCTTGGAGTAAAAGAGGTTTGGGCGCTCTCCCCATTCAAGCCTTCGGACTCCTAGGTTCGAGCAGAAACTTGCAATAGAAACCACAAAAGACCCGGATCGTCGTTAATGTGGATGGTTTGATTTTTTTTTGATTTTAATCAAGTTTTAGTGACAAAAAGTTAAATAAAAAATCACCTATTTTTTACCGTGTATCCTACCTACAACTTTGCCGAAGACACCGAATCGATCAAAAAAATCCTTCAAAAGATACAGATATTTGAATTTTCATATATCATTTTTGTATGGCCAGCTGCCAAATTTGTAAGGAAAATTATATGGACAAACTAATGATGCAAAATGGCTTCTTTGTGCATACCGAAGGCACCAAAAATGTTTCAGTCGGATTAAAAAATACAAAAATTAAAATTGAAGAAAAAAGACCGATATCGGAGAGAATTGCTAGTAGGACAGCTAGTGTGACAAGTTATGGAAATGCTCGTCAAAATCCATTAAAAACGTAAACAAATCTGTCGGATTTTTTGATAATCATCGTATTGCGGGTCTTGACTAAAACTATGATAGAACAAGTTTCTAAAAAGTCCTGTTATTTACTGTAAAAAAATGATTTTTAAAATTATTTATTTTCCGTACTTTCTACTCAACTAGTGGGGCAAGAATGCATGAAAAAACATGTTAATTTTCTAATAATTGAACTGTTATCACTTAGACACATCAGATTAGAATGTAGAGTAGAGTGGGGCTCGGACCAACACAACTTGTGATTTTTTCCCTTGTGGATTCGATTGCTTAGTAAAGGGAAAGTAGTGTATCATCGAAAAGCTGGACCTTACCACGGCACCTTAGGGAAGGTGGCCTATGAAAATGTTAACGTCAACCTTAACATGTTAACATTAAGTTGAGAAATAACCACTGAATCTGTTTTGTAAATGCGGCCCTGTACTCTTCATGAGTCATAGGTAAAATTTAATAATTTCTCAACCAATTTGAGAAATATTTGGTTTGAATCAAAATTTGCGAAATTTTTGATGTGAATCTAATGTTCTGTTGAGAAAGATCATTAAATTCAAACCAAATATTTCACTTGTGGTTTGGTTGAGCGTTTTAGCAGAATGCATTACTGCGAATACAAAGAGACGAGTTGTTCCTTTTAAAAGGAACAACTCGTCTCTTTGTATTCACAAATATTTCACAATATTTGAATTTAGTATAAAGCTAACATAAGTTTTATCTTGTAAACTTTTTCTATGTCAAATATTTGTATATAAACCAAAAATTGTTTGGAGAACTAACAAACACCTCAATCCCAAATATTTGAAGTGCCTTCTATTTTTCAGGAGTGTTCTGTTTTGTTGTTTTGAAAATAATATATCAAAAAAATCAAATAACGTTATACTATGCTAAATAGTGCTTAAAAAGTGCCATATTATATAACTTATATTAAAAAAATCAACTCTCTTTTTCCCTTTGAAAATTTCTCATTAAATCTGAGAAAAAAGTTCTTCAAGCTTAATTAATTCTTTGATAAAAAGATTGAAGCCGATTGTAAACTGTTAAAAATATCTCATTTTTTAACTTAACGACACACTTAGATTTATTTGATCGATTAAGTTTAGATGTAAAAAGATGTAAAAATAAACTAAAATTTACCGAAAATCAGCTGAACGATGAACAATAATAAACATCATGGCCAAAATTCCATTTGATTTTAGTATGTTGAAAATTCGGTAACCTTTACACAATTCAGTAAAAATGTGGATTTTTTTTTTTCAAATCGATCACAAATTCAGAACAGACATGAGATATCTAGATTAAATTTTCAATAGGTCTTATCTGCATAGGAAACCCATAACTCATAGGTTGTTTTATTCTAGATGTTCATTCTTATACATTTTAGTTTTTTTATATTATAATATATTTATCATGTGGTTAGACACTGTTTGTGTTGTTCTCAATTTTGTTATAAATGTCTGTCGTGATTAAATGTTTTTAAAGTGTATTTTCCATATATTGTCCCTTTATTCAAATTTTATTTCAATTAAACTAAGAAGTTATAACTAAACATTTTCTAAAAAAATTATCAATTATCAATAATTACAAATAATTACAAGCTCGAAACATTTCCCGATACATACCCGAAAATCTTGATCATCTGCCTCCGAAGTTGTGATGCCAGCAAGCAAGGTTGAAGCAAATATCGAACTGTAATCTCCAAATCTCGGAACAACAGCTCCCTCACACGCTCGAACGAACGCACAATACACGCACTGCTATTTACAGAGATGTTACTCCCTTCGTCGCCACAATCAGGCTGTTGTTATATTTCTTTGTCGAAAAAAAAAATATATTTCACACACGTCACCTTCCCCGAAAAAAAAAACGCCGATCGCTCTTATCACACTTCTCCTCGGTTGTCGTTATTTTTGCTCGTGTCGTCGTCGTCGTCGTACAATCAATCGAACTTCAAATGCACCAATTTATTGCGCTATCAGCTTTAGTATTACTTATTTTTTAGTACCACAGGGGACTCGGTTTGCTCATTCAATTACTCACAGTGTTGGCAGATTTGAATTTTATTAATTTATTGCTTGGTTTTTTTGATGTTGCTAAAATCACTCACAAACACCTTTGAAAAAAAAAAAACTTCCAAGCTCGGCTGCACAGCGATTACACACACGATGGCACTTTTCTCTTCTTGCTGCAGCCGCTAAGCACTGTACTCATTTTCACCGAGGACGGAAAATGATCCAGCTGGAATCCGAAAACAAATATCACCCACGATCGGCGCGCCGACGAAAATTTCAACGAAAACAAAAAACACTTTTTCAAAAGCTTCACTTTTCACCCCTCGACAACATGCGACGACTTTCAAAGTGCGCGGGCGCGTGGGCTTAACGAGAGAGATAGAGGGAAAAAATAAGCACGACCTAATCGTTCCAGTGTCTAACCGCAATTAAAACTTGAGCCGACTCGCGGCCCGCGGGAAACTCGAAACCGCCGCCGACGACGTCCGAGGCTGAGCTGATGAGCTCGCGAGGAGCATCCGAAAGGGCCTTCGGATCGCGATCGGAAAAAGCTGCGACTGTGTTGAGGTAAGTAGCGAGAAGATACTTATTGTGAACAAAACCTTAAAATATTGGAAAAAAGAAATTCAATTTTCTTTTTAAAAATTAGGTAACAATCTATCGAAATTTCAAACAAATTTCTGAATTTATGTTTTCAAATAAATAATATGCGACTATAAAGCGTTTTCCCCTAGTACACACTGGAAAAATACTACTTCAATAACACGCTGAACGTTGCTCGCAAACACGGCCCGGCTGGGAAAACAATCAGCTGCTTATCAGTAAATTGCAACCCGGCGATTGGTTTTTGTCTGCGGTAGACAAGATGAGAGAAGTAAGAGAGAGCTTGCGCGCGAAGGAGAGTACGTGTCTTCGTAAGTATACCCGCAGTAGTAAGTTTAGTAACTGTGTGAATCGGCAAGGTTCTCCTTCGTCTCACAAAAAGTGCCCCAACCAGCCTGTAATCAGTGGTGCGATCGGCGAGAGGGTCTTTGAAAATGATTTAAAAAGTACGAACTGGAAATTCTAGCCAACAAAAACCGCTGTTGATATTTCTCATAGTTTTTGTCGCCTCCCATAGGGACCATCCATAAACCACGTGGGCACTTTTTTGAAAACTTAGACACCTCCCTCTCTCCCCCTTGGGACAGTTTCCATACAAAACATCAATCAAACCAGAAGTCCATAGGCTTGAAAGGGGAGGGCACCCAAACTTCTTTTTACTCAAAGGAACCTTGCACTCTAGGGTTCGAACTGACGACCTTTGGATTGCGAGTCCAACAGCCGCCAGCGATTCCGCCGAAGCAGGCTTGGTTTGGTGTGTTGTTTGTTTTGAGACAGGGAGACGACTCCCACACCTGAAATGACTTAACGGCCTAACAACAACCAAAGCCGGGACCGACGTTTTACTTTCCCATCAGATGGAAGGCTGGAGCCTGT